>NW_015552637.1:3063083-3071493 GCF_001515605.1 Sinocyclocheilus anshuiensis
GGAAACAAGAAGAAGATCAGTAGTAGCAGAGATGAATATATCAAAGAAAATACTGAAGTGATCAGATAGTGCTACGTCCTTAATAACAATGGATGAAATGTTTAGACCCCTACTGATGAGTAAATCTAAAGTATGTCCACAATTGTGTGTAGGTTCATGCACATGCTAAATCAGGTCAAAAGTGTTTAAAACGGTTATAATTTATTTTGAAGTTTTGGGTAATGCTTTAGATTGCAACTCGCAATGTACTGCGTAAGTAAACAGAATTTACAGCATAACTTTTTTGTAATTACAGTGTTCCTATTCAGTACCTCCGTGTAGGTATAAGCAAACAATATGCGAAGTTTGGGGAATAAAGGAGTAATAATCTGTAAAATTACAAATTATTGCTACTGTAAGTATTTTGAAACTAAGGGGTACCTATTCTAATATTACGTGATGTATGACCTAACAACAATCTTATATCTGCAAGCGATTTAGCAAAAACACACTGTGTACTTTTTTATAGCCTATACATTTAAAACACGCTGGTAATTGTTTCAATCCAAACGCTCGGTTGAGACTGTGGGGTTAGGAAACTGGCTTGATTTGACCCAATTTGGGTTGATATCAGTAATAAGTAACCCAACGTTGCTGGGTTATGAATGTGGAGGACGTGAATGAGAGCATGCAGCAAGTCACGTGAGTTCAAACGTGAACGGTTCTGAGAACGGTTACAAGAAAACTAATCGAAATGAAGAAGAGAGAGATTTTTGAAACTGACTGGAATGTGTTCTTTTAAAACTGGAGGGTTTTGTCCGAGTATGTTCTCACAACTTTGAGCAGTGACTGATAGGCGTTAAAACCGGGAACTGTGAACTAACGTTAGTCAAAATGGTGCTTGAGGACGTGGATCAAAATGGTAAAATCAAAGACGGTAAAATCCTGTCAGTTCGCTATAATACACAGTTTAATCTTGACTTTCAGTGTTTATTACTGTGTGTTTATTGACGTGATGGTTTGACAATAATAGTTTAACTTCGTCAGTGGGTGAAAAACATGAACAAATTGAACAAAATCGATTTATTCTTAAACAAGCTTTTCAAAAGAATTTGGTTTAACTGTATAAGCATGGAGTTGCTTTGCTTTTTTCTGAACTGGTGTAATAAATTTGTATATTTTATTAGGCTATCTGTTGCCTATGTTGTTACTGTTGTCATATTGTGTGTGATTTTAATTTTAAAACCCATTTTGGGTTAATTTAACCCAGCAGTAGGCCAATAGTAAATTGCTAACAATATTTGAATTAAATAAAACAGTCCACCATGTTTATTGATAAAGGGGGGAACAAGCACCACTTTAATTTACAGCCCGCAAATGTTGTATTTACCCTGTAACTACATGCAACAAGGGGGGAACAAGCACCACTTTAATTTACCCTGTAACTACATGGAACAAGGGGGGAACAAGCACCACTTTAATTTACAGCCCGCAAATGTTGTATTTACCCTGCAACTACATGGAACAAGGGGTGAACAAGCACCACTTTAATTTACAGGCCACAAATGTTGTATTTACCCTGTAACTACATGGAACAAGGGAGGAACAAGTTGGACTTAAACACAGAACAAGTGTATAGTTGCACAGTAATTACAGAGAAGAATATTGCACTAGTTTTAATTTAATTTAAATGGCCAAATTAAGCCCTCTACATTTTTTTTTGCTATAAAAACACCACAGTATACATCCACTGAAATACAAATGTTGTATCATGTATTTTTTCTGCGAACAGCTGGAAAGAGGTAAACTTGTTTTAAGCTGCATTGAACCTTGATGGTATATCATGCAAAGTTATTTGGTGATAGTGGTGTTGAGAAGTTAAGAGGTAAGCTTGTTTTAAGCTGCATTGAACCTTGATGGTATATCTGGCAAAGTTATTTGGTGATAGTGGAGTTGAAAAGTTGCTGGTGTGAAGTTGCTGAAATCGACGAATAAGCTTTCATAAGGTAAGTAGATTAGTGAATTATAAATCATAGCAGAAACTCATTAACTAATGTCACTAGATGTCCAGTTTTGTTGTTCAGTAATCTCCATCATGTCCATCCTTTAATAATAGAATGTGTACCCCATGGTTAAAAAATACCTATACACCTATAATAAAATACCAATATAAAATTATAAAAAGTATATATCGTCTTTCGAAATCATTCCCAAACATAAGATTGTTGGGCCATACATACCACGTAATACTAGAATAGGTACCTCTTAGTTTCAACATACTTACAGTATAAATGATTTGTAATTTTACAGGTTGTTACCCCTTTATTCCCCAAACTTCGCATATTATTCCCTTATACCTACACAGAGGTACTGAATAAGTACACTATAATTACAAAAAAGTTACACTGTAACTTCAGTTTACTTACGCAGTTCTTTGCAGGTTGCATATCTGGTTGTTAACCCCTTATTACCCAAACGTAACATGTTGGTACACCGTAAATTCAGTATACTTACGTAGTTCTTTGCGGGTTGTAGCCTAATCTAAAGCGTTACCGTATTCATCTGTTGCAGCTGCATAAAAAGCGTTTTTCCCTTTCTTCGTAGTTTCATAGAACATCAAGGTCTTTTTTCATTAAACAGATAAAGAAAAAATGATTCCTCATAATATGACCCATTTATGTCTAATCTAACATTCACCATGTATTCAGAATTTCACACATCAAAATGCCATCGAACACGTGGTCTCGCATATTACAGAGACAATTAACTACCAGCCGCGTCCCTGAAGAAGTGCTGCTGAGTTTAGAGATGAAGCCGTTCGATTTTCAGCTCATCTCCTGGCATTTCATTCTTCCCAAATCATTTTCTCATCTGTGTACAGCGGACAGCGCTGACCTTGGTTTATAAACACAAGCGTACAAGAGAAGCGGACTGTTTGTGGACCGTTATTAAACCACCACTGGTTCTGATCAATATTATCAGTGACTTTGAAGGATGAATAAAACTCATTAGAGCACATTTAAAGGGCAGTACGAACATTTAGTGCTATCTTTAATTGAGACTTCTGATTACAGAAAACATACATCTCTGACAAATGCAGATGCAAAATGTTTCAGTTTCAGACCTGTATGAGTGAACTTACAGGTCTGTGTATATTTAATGATTTGTGAAATGTTGCTAAATTAGACTAAAGACGTTTATTGCTTGTGCACTCAACATTCTAGGTTGAATAAAAGTTAAAAGTGAAGTGTGAAATGTTTTTAATAAAAATGTTTCTGGTTCAATACAATTTATAATTAGTCAGCAGCACTTGCTGCATAAAGTGCTGCACAAAAATAAAATACATGTTTTTTTTCATAACAAATAACTAAATGTTAAGCTCATATTTTGGTTAACAGACTTTTAATCAATTATTAGCTTATATGTTTCAATATTTTTGAAAAATGTAATTTATTTTGAATAAATTATTTAATTAAAAAACTTTGAGCTGTAAATTTGTCTAAATTCAATTAGATAATTAAATAAACATTTTATAAACATTAAATATATCATTTTTATTTTTAATTAATTATTTTATAGATATAAATTGAGCTGCAAAGTTGTCTAACTTAATTAGATATGAATATTAAATAAAAACCTTTATTTAAAAAATATTGTTATTATCTTATACATATAAACATTGAGCTGTCTAAAGTATTTTTTTTTTACTATTTTATTATTACTATTTTTTTTCACCAATGTTAGCGGATCTGTTTTACATATCTTCCTTTAATTCCTTTATTTCAGTCTCTGTATTCTTCAAACAAGTAGTCTGGTGGATTGTCACTGAGGTTGCATTAAGCGGTGTAGAATAAGGGCGAGAGTGTCTAGAAAGAAAACAACAAATATAAATGTTTTATCGTCCCAGCAGTGTGCAGCTCTGTCAGGAATCATTGAGAGTTGCTTCAGTGCAGCTGGAGGACATTGTGGGGCTCATAGGGACGGTTTGTTCATGATGTGACACTGACATGTGCCATAGACACACGTGACGCTTCTGGGTCTGACGCCAGGACATGAAAAGTGCATGAAAAAGACGTGGCATGATCTGAATTACTGAAGTTACTGAAGTTAACTGTACTAAAAAAAAAAAACGTACTTAATCTTTGAAAACTAAAAACTTTCTCTCCAGTCCAAAAAGTACACGTATTGAAACTGAACTTCAAAACAGACTCATATTTCCACTCTTTCCAAAACTTTCTTGGTTTGCGAAAGAATGAAATCCAACTTGCAAAGAGGCTGTTCATAATTGATGGGGCAATTAAAAACTATGTTGAACTTCACATCAAATGAAGTGAAAACAGTGTTTATAATGAAGTCTGAATGGCTCATCTGCAAAAAAAAGCAACAACAACAACAGCTGGTTTAATTCTAAGAGTCAGTGAGAACGTAGAAAATAAATGACCTGAGGGGGAAAAAGTACAACCTCTTTAAACTCCAAATACATCACTTGTAAGATTTTTGCCCATTGTTACGTAGCTTGTAACTTTATGTTTCCTAAATCACTATGCATGTGAAAGGCTGTGAGTTTACCTATGTTTATTAAACGCAGTGAAAACCAGTGCCTTTGTTCACAGGACCTGAAGCGTGGGTTCAGGCTCGCAGCGATGCTAACAGGAAAATGAATCAGGCACTCTGGTCTCCTGCAGAGGCTCCTGGGGTTACAGGAAACAGCCTGCCGTCTCTGCTGCTCACCCACACCTCCTGCTCTATGTGAAACATCTCCAGCTGTCTGAGAGACACTCCTCATCCTCCATCCACAGCTGGAGGGACAGTCAGAGAAGCACCTCACTGCTTCAGAAACACCATGAGCCACGATTGTCAGTCTAGATACATTGACATTGAGGAGTCTTACAATTTCTTTGTTAATTTATAATAAAAAAATGTAAATATTTGCACTACCATTTAAATGTTTGGTGGTCAGTATGATTTATTTTTATACAGAAATTAATACTTTTACCCAGCATGGATGCATTAAAATGATCAAAATTGACAATAAAGAGATTAAGATTTCCATTTTAAAATAAATGCTGCTCTTGAACTTTTTTATTCATCACAGAATCCTGAAAAAAAAAAGGTTTCCACGAAAATATGATGCAACACAACTGTTTTCAACATTGATAATAGTAATGAATGTTTATTGAGCAGCAAATTAGCATATTAGAATGATTTCTGATGGATCATGTGACACTGAAGACTGCGGTAATGATGTTGAAAATTCAGCTTTGCATCACAGGAATAAATTACATTTTATAATATAACAAAAAATTAAAATTATTTTAAATTGAAAAAATACGTCACAATATTATTGTTTTTACTGTATTTTTTATCAAATAAATGCAGCCTAAAGAGCTTTAGAAACTTCTTTCAAAAACATAAAAATAATATAATATTACAAAGACTTGTCTTGCAACAAAAAATCATCATAATATAATTTTGGTTTTCATAACTATTTTTCACACTTTTCTCTAAGCCATACAATTAAAATGACTTGTGCTCAGCGAAGATTTCTTTAACGATAGCCTGCCCTACATGAAGCAGCAACAGTAAACAAACAGTGCATAAGAACATCAGAACATACGCAAACTGATGACGATAGACTTGAGTGCAATCTGAGCAATATCTGTCATGACTCTCTGGGGTCAAATGGGCTGAAACTCATTTAAAGTGCTTTAAGCTGCTTTGGAGAAGCTTTTGCTAAAAGGCAAATTGCGAATCACAGTCACTGACCTCCACATCCCTTTTCTCACACATCAGATGCTCAGTTCCAAAACCTAGTGAGCTGCCTACGTAGATTGCATTGCCAAGCATCATAGGTGTGCTCACGATGTGAAGTTTGTTTCAAAAGGTTACCTTCTGAAGTACCTTTTTATGGCCAAATTTGTATAAGACAGCACTGCATGCATCCAAAACTATGGATGACATGCGAGAAACATATATTGTTTTTATTAATAGGCTTTGATCTCATTTTATTTTTGTCTGTCCATTCCTCAGACAAACATCTGCATCAGAGAGCTGCAAAACACAAAGCATGTCCCTTATTCAAACGAATGTGCAGCGGAGGATCAGTGCCTCGCTCAGATGTGAGACGACAGTGACAGAACATTCCATCAGTGCATTTATGCCTCGTCAGCAAATGTTTGTATGGCAGAGAAATGCAGAGGGAGTTCAAGCCTGTGACTGGGTTAGGTCATTTAAAGAATTCTAATCAAGCGTCTAGTGTAAATTCTGAAATGATTTGATACTGGAAGTATAAGAGGGGAAGAAAACTGCTGACGCAAGCTCTGAAGAGAAACATTATAAAATGGCCTGACACGTCTGCTGAAAATATACTCACAAGATTGATGTATTCTGCTCAGCAACCGTGGCTATAAATACAAAAACTGGCATGATTCTATATCTACATCTCTTTCTTATTATCTAAAGGAATAGTTAACTCGAAAATAAATGTTTTGTCTCTTTCTTTACTCACCCTAGGAAGACAGTGCTTCCACAGAAAGCAGAAAATAACAGCAAAGGAACAACATGAGGGTGAGTAAATAATGACACAATAAACAACCTTGAAAGCAACTGCTGTTTTAAAGTAAGAAATACAATCAGACATTAAATGAAGTGTTAATGTGAGGATGCAGGGCTTCTTGCCAGCTTATTTCAATACATGATCATGGCAGCTTAGTGCCATCGCCTGCCACAACGCCTGCTGCAAATAGGGGGCCCGGAACGCGATCGGACCAAGGGGGCCCTGCTCCCTACATCGTTTGTGCTATGGTAATATTGCGGTATTCTTTAAAGTACCATGGAATATCATGTAAATGTGATATATACTGTATACGACAATCACATGAAGTCTATCTGAAACACAAGGCGTACAAAACCAATAGTTGGTGCCGACTAAGTATTAAAAACACTTTAAAAGAACAGTGCAAATATTGCATTTAAATACCCAAACATTAACACAGACAGGTGGAACAGTGATAAATTACAGTACATTCAGAAAGGGAATATGTTGAAAAGTATTCCAATGGAAAACAGTGTTTCGGAATAACCTCTGGCAATGATCAGAGTCTCTTTGAAGTTAAAGTCGTGGCCTAAAAAAATAATCCCATAAAAATGGAGCTTCATATACTGGGGCATAAAAAATGCTTCAGCATTCAGCTATGGAGAAAAAAAACGACCGTATCCCAGCTCTGAAACAGACATGGAGGGAAGCTGGACTCCTTAATAGACGGTGAACAGCATGTTGGTAAATGGATGTTATAATGAAAATAGTCATACAAAACAGATTCAACTCACTATATAAAGAGTTTTATTGGGTCAATGGCTCTGGTTTGAAAAGCAGTGAGATATCTTGATGTCTACCGCCTACACAAGCATCTTAACTGAAATGGAACCTAACAGATTTGGGACACTAAAAAACAGCAACTCCACAGGTCAACAAACAGAGTTGCTCATGCGACGCACACGGTAGACTTGACTCACAATTGATTTCAATGAAGTTTGGCATTAAAGGGGTCATATGATGCGATTTCAATTTTTCCTTTCTCTTTGGAGTGTTACAAGCTCTTGGTGCATAAAGAAGATCTGTAAAGTTGCAAAGACTAAAGTCTCAAATCCAAAGAGATATTCTTTATAAAAGTTAAGAGTCAACCACGCCTACCTAAAACGGCTCATTCTAACACGCCCCCACATGTCTACATCAAGATTTGGGAAGATTTGCATCGCCGCCCAAATGTTCACGCAAAGAAAGAAGGCGCCGCCACCGCCATGTCGTGAAGGCGCTGTGTGTTTCGTTGTGAAAGCTACTTTGTTTGGCTTTCCAAAAGAGGACGATATCCGCTGATCCGTGCTGGTCGCTGAGGAAATACATCAACTTCGCGCTGTGGAACGCCATATCGGCTTTCATCGTGGACGAAGCGGAGTCCAGCCCAGGGTCGTCACATGTAGTTGTGACGCAAGCCCGCCGGACGCTCCTTCGTCGAATACGCCGGCCATGCCGTTCTCAAGCCCGCCTGCCTCTGCTCACTCAAGCCGGCCTCCGCTCACTCTAGGCCTCCGGCCTCCACTCACTCAAGGCCGCGGTGTGTGACGCTGTTTCATTGTGAAAGCGAAACTACTTTGTTTGGCCTTCCAAAAGAGGACACGACTAGAAATCAGTGGTTAAGTTAAAGAATTTGAAACTGACGATTCAAACGCGAGTTTTGAGCAGTGTTGAGTAGCATTTGTTGTTTGTCATTTCTCTGATCACAAATGCAGACATGGTTTTATCTTTATGCGGTGCGATGCAACGCAACGCATAAAAAGACAGTATAAGTCATTATAATCAGTAATTATGTCCCCACTGGATGCAACAAATGCCTCGCTTATAATGGGTTTTAATGTTTTTGTCTCATCGCTC
>NW_015552637.1:3072654-3076357 GCF_001515605.1 Sinocyclocheilus anshuiensis
ATGTGGAAAATAATGTGTTTTTTGAACCTTAAACTGCATAAACACATTTCATTACACCAAATACACAAAATAATGTTATTTTTAGCAGCATCATATGACCCCTTTAACATCTCACTAAGATACTCTAACCAGAAAAAAATACACAACACTCACAAAAATTGGGTAAGATAGTACATTTTAATTAGCCTGAAGTATTTTTAATTCAGTATTGAAAAAAAAGATTAATTATTTCCCCAACTAGCACCATTTTTAATTGATTTTTTCCCTGCTGAGTTTGTTGCAGTGCATTCTGTGATTTCCGTTACTTGGGATGGATACAGATGCTATCCTGCTTTGGAATTTGAACAAAAGAAGGTAAATTAAAAATAAGTCTACCTTTCGGAACAGCATTCGTATCAAGTGTGACAATGAGTCACTCTGAAAAATATATTAAAAAAACATTTTGATTAGTAGGCACTAGGGCTGCACAATTAATCGAATTTCTAATCGCAATTATAATTATGGATGCCACAATTACGTAATCGTTCAAAGCGGCAATTAATCGTTCAAAGTCCACTTATGTTATTCTGCACGCTTCTTTCTACATGTTATCTTAAGGGTTTTTCCATTGTTTTAGTTTTAGTTTTAGTATAACATTATAATACCATTCATATTTTTACTTTTTTTATGATTTAAAGAAGAAACCAAGCCGATGTTTATTTGACATTTGAGGTTTAATACTATAGAAAAGCACTAAAGGTTTTTCAGTTAGAGTGTTTTCAGCTTGTTTATTTTCATATAAAAATATGGCATACAGTTGCATCAAACAATGGTATAAACATCATTCAATGTAAATTGTGATCATCTTAATTACTAATCGCAATTACAATTTCAAGGGAATAATTGACAATTATGATTTTTGTCATAATCGTGCAGCCCTAGTAGGCACTTTACAGATATAATCAGCAAATCAGAATTATCGTATATTTTTTGAGTGTCTGAGAACTTAATTTTCTGCAGCCGAAAATGATACCATCCCTTCCTCATCTAATGTCTCTAAATAAATTCACTCTGGTCTTAGAGATTTTAATATAGGTCAGGGAATTGCAGCGGGAGCTGCATTTATTCTGAAGTGTGTAAAAACCCACCGCTCTGCCCTAAAGATGTAAATGCAGTTGTGGTTGCCTATTAACTAATGAAAACACATACCACTACTATGGAAAAATCATAATAATAATAATAATAATTTAAAAAATGTTACTGTAAAACCTAAAAACAAACCATTTATTGTGTGAAAATGGTTGTCATTTTTTACACAAATCACGACTGTCCCTCAGTTCTGCTTGATATGACCAAAACAAAAAAAAGGTAAATATCACTTGTGCATTTTTATTGTGCATCATCTCCAATCAAGCTAGAATTGATCGGAGTGATTATGCAAAAAGTTCTCATAGTTTAATCACAGTTTAATCTCAACCGCATGTATCCCTAAGCCACAGCAACTAGAAAACGCAGATAGATGACTCAATGTGCGTCAGCAAGGACCCTAAAATGTTGAGAAGACACACTGAACAGAAGCAAACACATTATAAACAAACAGATCAGACAAGCAAGTTCAGCTGCCAGTGGTGTCGTCAATCACACATATCAACAGCTGAAGGGTGCATGTTCATGTTAGGCTGAACAGATTAACAAGACAAAAGCTCACAAAAACATCCATCGTTGGCCATCATGTCTTTCTTAAGAGCTGTCTGATTCAGTGCATATTATTCACCATCAGGAAAGTGATTGTGAAGTTGCTGCTGTCCGTCAAATCAAATAAATACATAATGTGCTTGTTTTTTTGTTTTTTTTAAGTCCTCCATAGTGCTTCTGCAGAAAAAAAATCTACAATATTAAAATTGACTAAAACCTGCCAATCTTTGTTATTTTGGATTTGATCAGACTGCAGTGCAGATGTTCCCTTTCTCTCACCTGACAACTTACCATGAAAATGTATTTTGCATTATTTAAAAAAAAAATATATTTTTTTTGTTTCTATGACAACAAAAAAATATTCAGCCATTTTTCGCCTTTCGTATGGCAAACAGCCCAGATTACTCACTGAGTCACTCGCAGTGTAATGCACAAGATGAATCTTCATCTGTCACAAAAACGTGAAGAGAAATTGTGATTTTCCTCTCATATTTTCATTTTGGTGGCTTTATGTAAGGAATAATTCACATATGTGTCACCACAGGAAATTCTGGAGGAAATCTCTTATACGTCTCAAGGGCAGACTACAGATCTTATAATTCAACTTAAACCATCTAATGCTGCAATTCCTAATAAAGTTATAGGCCTTTATTTCATTTACCTGTCAAAGCCAATTTTTACTTGCATTTGTCACTTGCCCAGTGTTAATTCTGGACCCTGAGTGCACACAATCAAAATCAGCTTTCAATGATTGCACACACCTCCTGTAATCTGACAAACACACTCAGAATAACTCACAAACACCTCCCCCTTTATGCTAATGAACGGAACACCAATCAAAATCACCCTCAGGAAAGAGAACAGCAGGGGACAGGAATCAGTTGAGTTGAGTTGAGCTCCTCACATCTCTACCATTTCTTCTCAGAATTCCAAAGCATTCCCAATGTCAATCAGGATATCTGTGCATTTGTAGGTCATTCTGCCCTGATTAGATCATTGTGCCTTTGAAGAGGACTGAATATCCCTTTGTGCCTTATGATCTCCGAAGGAAGAACGTCTTCTGCATTTGCAAGCTGCAACTAATCAAGTGTGGGTCATTGGTGTCGGTGTTGGTGTTCTCTTTGGCAAGGTTAGGGAGTTTGATTTGTGCCCATATTACACATGGGAACAGCGTGGTTTTGATTGCTGCGGTAAATTTTGCTTCTGACAACAGCGGCAGGTCTAGAGGGAGCACCAGCAATAAGTAAGTAATCAAAGAAGATGGTAAAGTTTAGGGATGCACTGAAATTAAAATTCTGGCTGATACCAGTAAACTGATAATTATTTTTATGCTAAGGCCGATAACTGGACAAAACAAAGTTTGTCTAAATAAATAAAAACGTCTCAGGTTACGTATGTAACCATGGTTACTCGAGGGAACGAGACGCTGCGTCGGAAAACGCTAGGGGAACGCCTTCTGTGACCACGCTCTGAATCACATGTGAAATCAGTCCAATAGCTGAGCGGGACGTCACGGGCGGGTGACGTCATGACCAGGAAGCTATAAAAGCACGTGCGGCGGAGCCAGCGTCAGCTTCAGGAATGAGGCAAGCGCTGGCAGGGATGCCGGAAGTATGGCACCGAGACGCAGCATCTCGTTCCCTCGAGGAACCATGGTTACATACGTAACCCGAGACGTTCCTCTTCAGGAACTCGAGCTGCGTCGGAAAACGCTAGGGGAACGAGAATGCCCACGCCGCCAGACTTCCAAATCTCTGCCTAGTGTGGAAGCCTGCACAGCTAGGGCGAGAGAACAGAAGAGCCAGGAGTGGCTTGCATGTCTAGACCGTAGAACCTGACAAAGGTAAGGGGCGTGGACCAACCAGCAGCGTTGCAGATGTCCTGCATAGGCACACCTGCTAAAAAAGCCTTCGAACGGAGGCTGACAGAGAGCTTCTAGCACCACTGCCAGGTCCCACGTGGGCACACGAGATCGTACGAGAGGCCTCAGCCTCAGCGCACCGCGGAGGAAACGTGTAACCAGGGGGTG
>NW_015552637.1:3076869-3077178 GCF_001515605.1 Sinocyclocheilus anshuiensis
CCAGGAATGCGAACTGCTCTCAGCGAGAGAAGTTTGCCCTGGGACCACACAAGGATCTGGTACGCTAGTTTGTACAAACGGCGTGAACGCAGACCTCCCTGGTGGTTGATGTAAGAGACCACCGCTGTGTTGTCGGTGCGCACCAACACATGGTGACCTCTTATAAGTGAACACAACACAAGCAATGAGGTGCAAAATTAAAAATACAGGTAAAACTCCAGCTTAAAAATCAATCAATAAATAAATTAGTGCTGTCAAACAATTAATCGCGATTAATCGCATCCAAAATAAAAGTTTTTGTTTACATGA
>NW_015552637.1:3081133-3095001 GCF_001515605.1 Sinocyclocheilus anshuiensis
AGGGACCTCCAGAGTGCCCACCCCCCCTCCCCATTGGATGTTATATGGCGTGAGGACACGCCTTCCGGAGGGGGACGTTATGTCAGACTCTGTTCCGTGTTTTGTGGTTGTTTTCCTCATGTGCCTTCCTTTCCCATGTTTAATTTGTCCCAGGTGTTTCCCTTGATTGTTTCATTGCTCCCAGGTGTGTCTCGTCATCCCCTCCTCCTGTGTGTATAAATAGTGTTCCCTGTGTGTGCTCCAGCGTCCGGTATTGTTCATGTCATGTCTCCATGTATTGCGTGAGTGTTCCGTGTTCCTTTGTGTAAATTAAAACCCAGTTGGATTGATGTACTCCTCGTCTCTCTCCGTTCCTTGCTCCTGACTCTGCTCAGCAGTGCACCCATGACAGTATGTGTGTGTATTTATATATACATAATAAATATACACAGTACACATACATATACATATATAAATGTAAACAAAAACTTTTATTTTGGATGCGATTAATCATTTGACAGCACTAAAATAAATAAATAAATAAAAATTTTACAAAATTCCTTCATATTAATAAAGTACATAGTTTCCTATTTTAATAGATTTTTTTTTACATTTTTCTTTCAAAGACTATAAAATGTTTTAATTCCATTCAATTTGTATGGGCATTTTTTCCCCACACAAGCAAAGTAAATGATGGAGCAAGTTGCCTGCTGACATCTTTGTGTCAAATTAACAATCACCTCCAAAGTTTTTCTTCATGAAAAGAAGACTCTCTGTGACACTACTATCTAATTCCATTCTTATAATGTCATTCAGCCTGACAATATGGCATCCACAGCATCACACCAAACCTGTCTGTCTCCTGTTCGCTGTAGCTCAAGAGTCCAACTCAATACTGCTTTAATATCGTGACAGCACTCACCGACAGCAATTAAAACCCTGTACGTGACAGCTCAGTCTCCGCATCCTAAGAAGGCCGCTTCCAGCTTCAGCAGGAAGTCATTGATGTCTATTTCAGTCAGTGCACAGGAATCACACAAGGATTCAGAACTAAATTAAACTATAATGTGATTTGTTTCAAAACAAACCTGGAGGGTGAACCTTATTTCTATTACCCAGAGTCAGCTAAATATTTGCTGGATTTTAAGTGACACTGTAGCTACAGGAGGTCAAGATGATTCCGGTGACCGCGATGTGACGACTGCGTAATGAGTCCTGTGCCCGGGGCATCGGTGGAAGGGTTTAGCTCTTACTGCCTAAACTCGTTTCGGAACGTAAACGTTGGTAAGCCTAATTAGAGCAAGCCTTATCTGCCGCCCAGAGCGCATACGCATTACTGCGACCTCAAAGACAATTACGGTTCATTTTTCACGAGAAGACTGATGGCTGGGCAACATTTTTAATGAGCTGCTCCAACTGTAATGCATTTAATAAACAATCCCAGCGATGAAGGATTCAATTTAGAAGTGTTCCCGTTACAGTTTAACAAGCGCATGTAAACATGAGCCATTAAACTGCTGATGAGAACCCAAACCCAAAAAATAAAAGAGCTCTATAGTGGATGCAGATTGGTTCAAAACCATGTGATCATGTGTGTTACCCTTAATAGTGTCGGAAAATGTTGTAATTTCAGTATTAGGGTCATTAGCCGGATTTCCATGCACATATTGTTTATACAAATTTTGGGATGTTGCATAAAAATGCTGGATGGAAATAACAAGATAACAACAAAAAAAGCAATGGAAATGCATTTACCAAATAAATCCTTCTAAACAGTCACGTGACTTGTGGAAGGATGTGGAAAAAAACCGAGTTGTAAAAAACCAAAGTGTACCATATTTACAAGCTAAAACTTGGGGGCTGTTAAAATGGAAATGTTTTCTTATTTAAAGCTGGCATAAAATAAAATTCACCCTACATATTTTCTAAATGCATGTTATTGATCCTACTGTGAACAATTCATAATGTGACCTTATAATGTTTAATCGAAATGTCACACCCACAAAATGTCCAAAATCCATCTCAAAATCTTAAAACCAAGTCCCATTTATTCGCAATGGTTTTAAACAGTCACTTGCCACACAGGCATTTATGCAAATTTCTGTCAGAACCACTATCGTCCAAGATGATTGACAATTAGCATACAGTTTGGATTGGCGGTATGGTTCTGTTCTGGGCAAGAACTCCCAGCGCATCCATGCAGCCTAGCATGGATAAGAGCTGGGAGAGCAGCGATAACCCCCTAAGGCAAAAAAACAGAACTAACATGAATGTATTGCAGAGATCATTAATATTCAATAATTTAATGTACACATTTTAGAAATTAGCCTGATTCAAAAGAGAATCAGAAGGCCAAATCCTGACTGGACGAGAGGAGGAGTTGGGGATGGAGGAGGTTCATTAGCTATTGAGCAATGCAAAAGCTGCTGATAATACCGAAGGACCTTATACAGTACATGAATGCTGAGATAGGCATCGTATTCCTATAGGTAGACGTAGATCAGCTGATGCGAGCTTGACTAACGCTATGCTTGATTTCTACAAAAACAACACATTTTCACTACTAGGGCTAAAGGAATGGAAAATGAGTGGAAAAAAGGCAAAATGACGACAACTATAAATCACAGGAAATATTAGAGTATAGGAAAGGTGGATTTTTGCATGCAGACAAAATGTGTCCAACTGAATCTTTCTTTACTCTTGCTTTTGTATTTAATGCTGCCAAAAGTTATGAGCCCATCAGAATGTGTTACAGGGCTGAAAAACAAAAACCTAAACTCATATGTACAGTACTAATGGGCAAACTAACTAGAACCTGAAAATCATGTTTTTCTGATCCAGAATGCTGTGGTCATTGTACAAAACCACATCTAGAAAGCCAAACGAACATCTCATGAGAATCATCGCTTGAGAAATTCGCTCTTATGATTAATACAATCAGTGTTAATTAGTAAGTAGGCTCAAATCTGTACCGTGTGTTCAACAACATACTCTGGCACTCATGACAAGCATGGGGAGAAATCATGTGCAGAATAACAATGCGATTTCCTGAGGTCACAGGCTCTCAACGCAGCTTTTGTCAACTTTGTGCATCCCAGTTGGTTTCTTTACTTCCACGAGCTACCAATTACATTTGTTTGTGGCGTCAAACTTAGCGTCTGCGCAATGACCCACAAGAGGCGTAATCATATTCAGTTAGATGAGTCAAACCTGGCTTTTGACACTCTGAAAACACGACTGCAATGGAAATGCATTCAAAAGGAAATATATGCTTGAATGAAATAGTTAAATACAATGTGTCATTTATCAAAAAAACAAAAACAAATCCAGCCTAGGAAAATTATATGTAAATATATATTCACATGAAAAATGCATGTAACAATTATACAAAAGTGAGATATCTGAAAGCTATAAAATGTGCTCAAAATGATACATTTTTGCTACTTAGCTTCAATGAAGAATATCTTCATGCTGGTGAGGAACTGCAACCTATATGATTTTTTAGTACAAAGAACTATGACTTCAAAATATTCATTACTCATTATATGACATCTTTAAAGGACAAGAAATGATGAAAAAAAAGATACCCTTTTTTTATGAACCCTACACATTTACATTCAGAAAGTGCCAGCAAAAATGTAATACAAACTCAAGTGAATGCCTTTACATTAATTGTGAGTCAATTATCATTTACAACGATTAAAATGACGTGAAGAAAGTCTAGTCCTCCAAGTCACTGTAAATTTTGATAAAAGATCACAAAAATAGGCAACAAACCACTGTGTCGCTCTGACCTTTTGGTGCTGAACATGTTGGCAGGACGTTCGCCTCTGACTCAAAGGTTTCCTTCTGGGAAAAACCTGAGAAAGCAACCAGACACAGAAAGGATATTAAGAGCAGATATGTGAAGGTGACCTGAGCCCAAAACAACACTGATTATGTCCCCAAAACCCCCCACATTAATAAAAGATTCAAACAGAGCTGCTAAACTAGAAAAACGTCTCAGGTTACTTATGTAACCATGGTTCCCTGAGTAGGGAACGAGACACTGCGTCCTCTAGGGGTCGCTATGGGGAACGCCTTGTCGCATTTTTTTACCACATATAAAGAAAAATACCATGTATAAAGAAATAATGAACACGAAATTATTATTTTGGACACATTTACAGATATTAAAAGTGACCAGAGGATAAAGAACAAACTGGCTGATTAATGTCTGACTGAAGTACATTGAGCTTAATGATCTCAAACGCTCTCATTAAAGGCTTAGTTTAATAGTTTCTGTGAGTTGATGAATAATTCATTATCACACTGGTTAAATGTTGAGATGTTTGCCGAGCGTAAGCTTTACTCCATCTAAAAAGACAGAAGGGAGAGTTTGCAGTCTTCTACATCTGTTAATTGGGTGAAATTAAAAAGTGTTGTCAACACAGACGGAATACTTGTTGAATACTGTGCATTACATACGGTATACAACCCATATTTAAAATACGTAAATAGTATTTTATACTACGCAAATAGTCTTAAAGTGCGTAAATAGTATGTAAAAATAATTATTACACAAAGTAGTATGCCACATTATTGTCACATGATGACATTATACGTTTGATTTTGCAAGTGATGCTGACTTACTATCTTTAACAAACAACAGAACGAACGTCATTCATTTCCAATGGAGAGTAGTATGGGAGCTGCATTGAGTTCCGATTGAGTTTTTGGATTGGATTTTTCTGCTTTGGATGCATTGAAATATTTGATCTTTGGATGACGGGTATAATGGAAAGGTGGTTAAATTCTCTTTATACTAGCCAAATGCAAACAAAAAGATGTGCTTTCTCTATGCTTGCCATCATCCCTAGACTTTTTGAGAGAAAAATTAAAAAACAGACTTTAATTTGAAGAGGTTTTCATATACATGTCTATGGATAAAAGTGGCTTGTACATCTAAAGAGCATAGGAGAAGCAGGATCTTTTTATCTGTACACCTGATTGGATGCATGCATAAGTGATGTAGCCTGCAGGCTATAGGTACTCTTTAACACAAAGGTTACAGCAGCAGCGGTAAAGGTCATCATTAATGTGCAGGACCTTAAATGTATCATAATGAGAGGGAGTGACTGTTCCGCTCCAACATGACAAAAAACACAACTTTGACTGTGATGGACAGAGAACGACAGAGAAAATGAGGGACAAACTCACAAAAAAAGTACTGTGGCATTACTCATTACTAGCATGGCATGACGTCAGCATGTATTCAAAGGACATATCTTTTTTGTCCTGGGTAATACCAGTAGAAAAGTTATGGTTTTGTTTTGGCCAAGACTAAGGTACATGCCGATACAAAAATAAACCTGCCCAAAGAAATATTAACTTGGAAGAGTTTGGAAGAGTTGATAAGTGCAAAAGCCAATGTTTTGGGAGCAGACAGAAAAAAAGTACATGAATTTGCTCTTTGGCTTCTGGTGATGTGCTCAACTCCAACACCTCAACTCTCCTTGGAAGCACATTTTGTGAGTCAAAAGAGCAATTGCACATTCTCCTTCTAGAAAGCTTTGAAAATCCTCCTGAGGTCAAAGGTCATGTTTCATGACCTTTCAGAACAGTACATTCCCAAAGAAGGCATCAACGTCAGTCAGAATGTTCACTAAAATGAAAATTAAATGCAAAATCATCAAAAATACAGTGATATAAAAATTACACCGAAGCATGAAATACAAGCAGGAAAAAACCTGTAAATCATTTATAAATCCACTAACTCCTGAGTTGTGAATGAGGTCCAATGCTTGTATTGCTACAGCTGCATATGGTAAAAAATAAGATTGTAATAAAAAACCAAGAGTAAAATATAAAAACAATTTAATCAAAAAATTGGGGAAAACAATGGATCATTTAAAAATAACAACAAAAAAATTAAAATTAAAGTGTTTTTAAATTAAAAGTTTTTCAAAAACAGAAATTGATCATTCAATAAAGGAACAGATCTTAAACACAGTTGTGATTGAAGGGAGCTATTATTATTATTATTTTTTACACACAGAGTCAAATGAGGACAAATAATCATTGAATAGTAAAGTGTATATCAGAATCAGAATCAGAATTAGCTTTATTCGCCAGGTGTGCAAACACACGAGGAATTTGTTGTGGTTTTTTAAGGTGCTCCTGGTACATACATACATGCATACATACATACATGCATACATACACATCTGACATGAGAACAGAAAAAAAAAAAAAAATGTATGTGTGTAGTTGTGTCAATGCTTTGTTGTTTTATTCCTTTTAATGTCCAAGTCCACAGACACACAAAACATTGGTCTATTTTAAGAGCTGTGTGTTCTGGAGTTCTGGGAAAACACAGAACGATGGCATTGATGAACAGCACTGGATCATGGGATTTCTCCTGTTCGGTATTCCACTCTGACTTTCACACTCTGATCTTCACTTGCTGGTTTAATCTAGTCTATTCTTAACCCAACACATCTGAGACACGTGTGGGAGGAGATGTGAAAAAATACACAGAGCCTATTGAAGAAAGAGTTGTAATCATAAAAGCTGTGGTACCTGCAGCAGGTATAAAAAAAAAATCAGTTCTTTATTCAGCATTTTATGTCATAAACCCACAGCAGCAGCGGAAGCAGAGGTCTGTGCTGAGGGAAACGTGGCACGTTCAGAAGGTTATTTCATGTTATTTTATTTCCTCTTCTCAGCAGTGAGTCATCCCTCTGGTCTAAGCGTTCAACAGATTTAGAGTGATTTAATCAAAAGCCTTTCATCGCTCCAAAATAAAGTGGCACGGACTGTGTGTGTGGTTTCAGAGGGCAGTGGCAAGCTTGTTGAGAAAACGGTGCTATTGACATTGAAATAGATGGCCCAGTGAACACTACAAGACAGAAGCAGGTCGCCTTGAGTACATTTAAAGACTTGCTGTTTACACAACTGAATACAGACTAAGTTGACTTTAAACAACCATCCCAAAAGTCCCATTGTTCTTTTACAAACTCACACACAAAGCAATGCAAGAGTTCTTGACAACATCAACAAACAATAGGGAGGAGGGCTTGCGGTCATTTTCTTGTACAGAACATGCAGAACAAGAAGATAAACAATATGGATGAGACGGCAACTGGGGAGACGTGGGCAGCAGCTCGCTGGCACTTTGATGGCTTGTCTTTTTTTTTTTCGAGTCCCTCTTCCCATTGGGAATTGTGGCCCACTGATTCCATTGAAGTGTAAAAAATTTGATGTGATTTTTTCCCCCTAAGACTATGCTTCTCAAACTATAGTACAACTAAGCATTCACTGTATATGAAGTCTTCCTTTCACTAATGGAAAAAAAATATATATAGATGATATAAAAATATATAAATATGTATTTTTAAACGTTTTTTAAAAAAAAGTTTCTTGTGTTCAATGCTTCATTTACTGTATTTGATCAAACATACAACAAAAAATATTACAATTTAAAATATTTTTTTCTGTTTCATTCAATTATTTAATAGTGTCAACAGATATAAAAATTTGTATGTGTTTTTAATGTTTTAAAAAAGAAGATTCTTACGCTCATCAAACTTGCATTTACTGTATTTTTTAACAAATACAGTAAAAATAATATTGTTAATTTTCAGCAGCCATTACTCCAGTCTTCAGTATCACATGATCATTCAGAAATCATTTTAATATGCTGATTTGCTGGAAAACAGTTATACATTTTTGCAGTTATAACATTTTTGTTCAATTGAATGCATTCTTGATGAATTTCTTCCTATAAATGACAAAGAATTATAGATTTTCTAAATACATATTTAAACTCTATCTGAAAATATAACAAAAGAAAATCTGATTTCTCATGACATGACTTGATGTGATAGTTCTATAAAGCTGTTGAAACAACTATTGTGTAAAATGACCTAAGATTATTCAAATTTAAGATTTTGGTCATACAACCCACCATGGTATTTACAATTTCCTTTGTAAATGTCTAAAAACCGTGGTACTTTTTCATAGGAGCTGTTTACCACCCTAAAACAAGTGTCTAAATGGAACAAAGATGTACAACATTACAAAGCAAATTCTGATTCATCCTCATTCTCCTCCCACAATCACCCGCACAGAAACAAACAAATCATGCGTGTTGGAAGGCTTTCTGTGGTCTTAATCACTGTGTGTATGCAGCGAGGTGACTCATCCTCCACTGCGCTCTCATCATCCTTTACCTGATTCTTACAGAACCTCTTTAAACCTGACAACATCTCCAGGGACTAACAGGGGTCAAATGAAGCCTGCAGAAACACAACGTGATTATGGAAATTCCCCTCACAATTGCAGCAGGCGTGTAAACAGCCCTGCTGTTGATTCTGAACGCTGTTTACACTCATTCCAGAGATTCAGTTCTCATCACAGGCCGCTGTTGTCCTCTGTTCACTGCCTGCCATATAATCAATAAATCAAAGCACAGGGGGAAGATTTGCTCATGCACATTAACAAATAAAGACCTTCATAAACACTGCTGATTCTACAAACACACGATAGATGGAGTATGTTCATCTAGACCTGTATAAATCACTATGTGAACCTAATGACATCATACAAGACTTTCCATTTATACCCTAATAGTTTTGCCAGACAAAGAAATTCAAGCATGTGAATTAAATTAATTAAGCATTCTACATACCCATAAGATCAGTAAAAAAAGAAAGAAAAGTCACAAAGGATATATATTTATCTCAGTTCTTCTATAGCAATGGAAATCAAATAAGAACACTAGATATTTCCCCTCAGAAAAAGACCCCAGTGATTTCACATGTCCCCAGACTCAGAAAACATCTAAACGTCTCAAAGTGTTCTTAGATTTGACAAGATGTGCAATCAAAAGTCAGTTCTCAGCATGAACTCAAAAATGTATCTTCAAAGACTATCTGAGATAAATATTCCACTCTATATTCATACTGTGTCAACAAGAGTTTATAACTGTTGCTAAAACTTATAAATTGCTACAATGCTCAGTGATATAAAATTGCTAAAGCAATTAAGTATGTTTGAGAAACAGGTGCAAACAGACTTGATGTCATGGCGCTACTAAGCCAATAAAATATATTAGGGCATACAGCCTACATGCACAACTAAGGTTTCAAGGTAGCCTAGTTAAAAGAGTTTTTAACTGGGAAATGTAGCCTACCTGCATTGCCGAGCTGTTGACATCATTAAAGTGCAAATGTTTAAAGAATAAAGTTCATGGCTGGCAAAAGATAGGATAGTTTCCATGGATCCTACACTCTTAAAAATAATGGTGCTTTATGATGCCATAGAAGAACCTTTTTGTCTAAATGGTTCCATAAAGAACCTTTAACATCTGAAGAACCTTTCTGTTTCCATAGAAGAACCTTTTTGTCTAAATGGTTCCATAAAGAACCTTTAACATTTGAAGAACATTTCTGTTTGACAAAAGGTTCTTTGTGGCGAAAGAAGGTTCTTCAGATTACAAAAAAGGTAAGAAAGAGATGGTTCTTTAAAGAACCATTGACTGAATGGTTCTTTGTGGAACCAAAAATGGTTCTTCTATGGCATCGCTTGAAGAACCTTTTGAATCACCTTTATTTTTAAGAGTGTAGGTAAATATCCATTATATTCTGTTTGTGTCTGTGTTTTGAGTATCGCGCTGGTTGGTTTTACTGAGTGAGAACGCGCTCCAAACAATTCAGCACGTGTGGCGAATGATTCAATTTAAAACACGAAAAGGATTTGGACCAGCCTGTGATTTGGAACCTTACTGAACGCAATTGAAAGAATCGACTCGGAAGATTTATTGACTCATTCATTGGGCATTGCTAGTTCGGATTTAAAACAGACAAAAAACAGGACACACACACACGATATTATTGCTATGTGGAAAATGATTCTCATGTTGGCAAAAGGCAATCTCTGATCTCAGACAAGGATTTATCAGTAAATTTACTGTGGCTTGAGCACCAATAAAGTTGGCTTTTTATATACAGATTCAGATCGTTCTGCCAACTCCGTTTGAAACCGAGATACGATTCATTGACCTACATTAAATCACTAAGTCTTCCATTCTAAACAGCCTACAGAAAATACTAACCTAAATGATTCAATAGTTGTAATTCTGCTGTCATGTTTGAGTTATGTTTGCTGACAAACTGCAGTCCCCTCGCATGCTTATACAAAATCATTTAAGTGAGACTTGTTTTCTGGATGTTTCATCAGTTGTAAGCCTGTAAGATTTTACAGCTAAACCTAAAGCTCGTTTCCCTGTGCATATTTAAAAATATAGTTTGTTTTGTGTCATGTTGGTTTGTGCTTTGCACAACTAAACACAGAATAGAGATCATTCTCCTTCCTAAAATAGGCCTAGCTATTATCTCCAAATTTCTCAGACATGTCCAGCTAAGCTAGATTTATTCATGACACGTAAACAAACAACTTGAAAGAAAAGCTTGGTTGTTTTTCCATTTACACAGAACAAGATAAAAAGCTGAAAAATTATGGTTGAGACGTGGGCAGCAGTTTGATTTTTCAGGCAACATATTTACAACATGAAAGAGTGAGTCTTGCAGTTTGTGCTTGGTTGAGGAATACAAAAAGGACAAGGTCAACTCCATCAAAGAAAACAAGACATTATGAAACCACAGGATTATTTCTCAAGTCAGAATGCAAATGTTCTTTTCTTTAAAATCAATTGCGTGTTCACATGGTTATGGAGTAAGTGAAAAGCTGCAGTGAAAGTTCTGTTGTGATATCTGAGACACTTGTCTGAGACCTGCTTAGGATATTCATTGCAAGACCTTTCCACCCTTGAGCAGACACACCTGTTTTAATTAATTATTAAACATCCTGACACAGAATGAGACTACAGCGTTACACAGACCTGTGATTTCCCATGATGCAATAGGCCCTTTTCACATGACGTCACGCAACTTCCATTCTGACGCGAAGCTTTTGAAGCACCTTTATTTTTAAGAGTGTATAATGAAAATAAAATACGATCGATCATATTAATAAATAATAATTAAAAAAGTAAAAACACGGTATACATGTAGTTAAAGCGAAATTGAATGGAGGAATTTAAGTATAACAATTGGCTTCAAAGAGATCTATCCTTTATTGGTAGAGTTCTTCTAATAAAAGCAGAAGGTCTGTCTCATTTTATATACCCATCTTTTTCGTTATTTGTTCATGACAATACATGTAAACAAATTAATAGTTTATTGTTTAACTTTTTTTTTGGAAAAACAAACATCATCATTTGAAGAAACAAGTTCTTTGTGGTAAGAAAGCTGATGGAGGTTTTGACATACTTGATTTTTTTGACATTAATTATACTTTCAAAGTAAATTGGCTTAAGAATTGTGTCAATTCACCAGATTCTTTTTGGTACTTTATCCCATACAATATCTATAAAAACGTGGGAGGTCTTACATTTTTGTTAACTTGTAACTTTTCCCCTTCTAAACTCCCCATTAAACTTTCTAAATTCCATGAACAGGCACTTTTGGCATGGAAACTTTGTTTTGTTCACAATTTCTCCCCGCATAAAGTGAAGCTATGGAACAACGAAAGTATTTTAGTAAAGAACAAGTCAATTTTTCTTAAGAACTGGCATGAAAAAGGTATTAATTATCTTTGTGATATATTAGATCCTCAAGGGAATGTTTACTCTTGCTGTGATTTCATGTTTAAATACAATTTCCCTGTGGTTCATAAGAAATTTCTTACAATTGTTAAAGCTACCTAATGGTCTTGTTCACTTAATGAAATGTCATCTATCATTTGAAGAGATTGTAAAAAGGGAACCAAATTTTTTGGTTGATGACAAGTGCATTTATGACCCAAAATGTAATAATAAAATTATAAGAAATGTGTTTCAGTCAAGGAAAAGAATTACTCCGAGGGGAATTTTTTTTTGGAATTCTTTAATAGATAAGATTAATTGGAAAAAAGCATGGCTCTTACCTTATAAATTCTGTGTCCCCAACAAAGTAAAAGAATTACATTTAAAGATTTTGCATAATATATACCCCACTAATGAGATTAAATCCAAATTTGGTAATCCTCATCTGAATTGTAATTTCTGTAATGTCAGCATTGAGTCTATTGATCATCTTTTTTTCAAATGCCCCTTGTTAAGGAATTTTGGTCTGACGTGTCAAAATTATTTTCTTCAAAATCTAATGTAGACATTGATGTTACTATGTGTGATATATTTTGTTATTTTTCTCATTGTAAACATAACATAGAATATATAGGAAATGTATTTATTTTATTGGGAAAATATTATATTCATAAATGTACATTTTCTTCAACATCTCCAAAATTACATAATTTTCTTTGGGACTTTAACTACTTAATTATAACACTAAAAAATATTAATACCAACAAAAGTGTCAAATTTGTGAAACTGTATAATTTTTTTCTTCTTCTTTGTCTTCCTATATAATTTCTGTATTCATAATGTCATCCAATGTTACATTAATTGTTGAATGTTAAGTGTTTATACTTGCAATAAAAAAACAAAAAAAACATGTGGTAGAGTTTTGCTGTTGTTTTCTCTGTGCAATTGATTATTCATAACAATCAATAACAATTAATAATGTTGACTTTTCCAGAAACAATATCTATTCTACAGGTATATTTAAAAATAAATAAAAAAGTAAAGTTGTCTAAACCATCCTTTTAAGGTGAAACTACTTTTTTAGGTGGGATAAATTCTGGGCCCGTGCTGCTAAATGCTGCAGTTGCACCAAAAAGCGTCTTTAGATTCAAATGTGATAAAATGATTTTACAAGCAAAACAGCCAAGATATAAATTCGCAATTCTGAGGAAATAAGTCAGTTTTGCAAGATGTAAATTCAGACCTGCGAGTCTAGAATTGTGAGATTATATTTCGCAATTCTAAATGTATATCCTGTAATTCTAAGTTTAGGCCTATATCTCTCAATTCTGAGTAAGAAATAGGAAGGTATTAACTTAAAATCACGATAAAAAAGTCGCAATTGCCTTTTTTCTTTTTGGCCTGTGGCTGATTCAAGCCAATTCTGATTATCAAAATGGCTGTATTTAAAAAAATTATATGAATATTATTAATAATAATAATAATAATTCAGTAAGTTCAAAATGTGCTGTACTGTGCTGCAGTGCTTTAACCTTGCAGAAAAGTGAGTGTGTGCTTGAGCTCCATTCCCTACAATTTACATTCTGAACACAGATGTGATTGTTTGAGCTCTTGGCAAGGTGGGACTCTGTCAGTCCAACTCTGGATTTATTCTGCTGAGTCATTACACAAAATGATATTATGTTGACAGAGACAAATGCCTCAGGAGGCAGTGCTCTAAAATGACTTTGTTCCAAGGTAAATTTAATCTTGAGAGCTGGATGCATTTCGATACAACAGAGCACAGATTCAGTCCTGTAAGAGCATTTCGTTCCCATATTGGTGTCGGTCATGTGCATGTGGATTTTGCCAGTTGTTTGTCATGTTTATCACATTGACTGTCAAGAGCTGGACGTAATGTGCATTTAAAAGGGAAGTGTGCTATTTGTGCACCACTAAGGCACATAGTGTTTTGGACATTTTGTCATCTGCAAGGCAAAAATCAGCTAAATCATTCGTCATTGCAAATGCTAAATTAAATTTGCTGAGTCTAAAACTGACATGTCGGGAGAGAATAATAGCTGCTGTTACTGATTCAATGAAAATAGCATAAGCATAAGCATAAGCACGGAAACATCTAAAACAGCAGATGAGCAACCAAAAAGTCCCTACAACTAAGTGGGAAATTGGTCAAAATGAGCCACCAATCACTCATATGTGAATCTTGATGTGGGCTGTTTTACATGTTAAAGGGGTCATATGATGCGATTTCAAGTTTTCCTTT
>NW_015552637.1:3095247-3103733 GCF_001515605.1 Sinocyclocheilus anshuiensis
TGTGAGAGAGAGAGAGAGAGAGAGAGAGAGAGAAAGAGAGAGAAAGAGAGAGAGAGAGAGAGGGGGTCACATCACAAACACATGCCAGCTTCATCACTGTGTCTGTCATGCGACTCTGTTCCCCTTTCGGGCTCTGTCTTTACATTTATTTTGAAAGATGAAGCTCGCGATTATGGTAAGGGGCATTACATTTCCGACGAGTAAATACACAAAATAATGATCTTTAAAAAAGCATCATATGAGCCCTTTAAAGGAATAGTTCACCCAAAAATGAAAATTTGCTGACAACTTTGTTTCTTCATCAGATGTCAACAGAATTGGAGAATTTTAGCATCACATCACTTGCACACCAATGTATCCTTTGCAGTGAATGGGTGCCGTCAGAATGAGAGCCCAGACAGCTGATAAAATCATCACAATAATCCACACAACTTCAGACTGATGGCCTGAGGGTGAGTCAATTTTCAGCAAATCTTCACTTTTGGGTGAACTATTCGTTTAATACATGAAACACGTGAGTAACACATGATAAACCAGGCTGCAAGGGTCAGTCGCTGTGTTACTAGGGCTTAGAAGAGCAAATCCCTCTCTAATCTACAGATGGCACTGTACTTTTGTTTACACTGGGATTTAAATCTTTCACTGGATCTCCAGCACCATAAACTGCTTAACTGTTAAATATTATGCAATCTGAAAACTTTTAATGGCTGAAAAAATTGTGAGCTAATGAACGGTGTGCTCATAGTTAAAGGGTTAGTTCACCCAAAAATGAAAATCAGCCCATAAATTACTCACCCTCAAGTCATCCTGGGTGTATATGACTTTCTTCTTTCAGACGAATCCAGTCGGAGTTATATTAAAAATGGTCTTTGATCTTTCAAGCTGTTTAATGCCACTCAGCGTGTATTGCATGCATCCGTCCTAAAGAAGTTAAATAAAATGCACCCATTCATTAAAAAAATGTGTCTCACATGGCTCCGGGGGGTGAACAAAGACCTTCTGTAGCGAATCGATGCGTTTTTGTAAGAAAAATATCCATATTCAAAACGTAATAATCACTTTAATGTAGCTTGCGCTCATTGTTGTACACTGGAAGCAGTTCCAGGGAATGACGTATAAGGTCAGCTTTGCGCAGTGGATCGCCGGATTGGCTTTCACTGTGGACGAAGCGGAGTCCAGCCCGGGGTCGTCACATGTGGTTGCCGCAAGCCCACCGGCCGCTCCTTCGTCGAATCCGCCGGCCGCACCGTTCTCAAGCTCACCAGCCTCCGCTCACTCTAGCCCGCCGGCCGCTCCTTCGTCGAATCCGCCGGCCGCACCGTTCTCAAGCTCACCAGCCTCCGCTCACTCTAGCCCGCCGGCCGCTCCTTCGTCGAATCCGCCGGCCGCACCGTTCTCAAGCTCACCAGCCTCCGCTCACTCTAGCCCGCCGGCCGCTCCTTCGTCGAATCCGCCGGCCGCACCGTTCTCAAGCTCACCAGCCTCCGCTCACTCTAGCCCGCCGGCCGCTCCTTCGTCGAATCCGCCGGCCGCACCGTTCTCAAGCTCACCAGCCTCCGCTCACTCTAGCCCGCCGGCCGCTCCTTCGTCGAATCCGCCGGCCGCACCGTTCTCAAGCTCACCAGCCTCCGCTCACTCTAGCCCGCCGGCCGCTCCTTCGTCGAATCCGCCGGCCGCACCGTTCTCAAGCTCACCAGCCTCCGCTCACTCTAGCCCGCCGGCCGCTCCTTCGTCGAATCCGCCGGCCGCACCGTTCTCAAGCTCACCAGCCTCCGCTCACTCTAGCCCGCCGGCCGCTCCTTCGTCGAATCCGCCGGCCGCACCGTTCTCAAGCTCACCAGCCTCCTCTCACTCAGCCCGCCGGCCGCTCCTAGGCCGCCGTCGTGTGTGACGCTGTGTTTCGTTGTGAAAGCAAAAATACTTTGTTTGGCCTTCCAAAAGAGGACACAACTAGAAATCAGTGGTTAAGTTGTATAGGGGCGTAACATTTCCGTCACAAGCTTGAGGTATTCGGCCAATCACAATGCACTGGATAGCTGGCCAATTAGAGCACACCTTGCTTTTCAGATCGATGAGCTTTGTAAAAATCGATGCGTTTCAAAAAGGAGGGGCATAGAGGAGAAACAATACTGTACAGTATGTGGAAAATAATGTTTTTTGAACCTTAAACTGCATAAACACATTTCATTACACCAAATACACAAAATAATGTTCTTTTTAGCAACATCATATCACCCCTTTAACATAGTTAAGGCTTCACAGCATGCCTAAAAATTCCTCACCCATGATCTGTCTAATGTCTGTTGCTTTTTATATAAAATAATTAAGTATTAAAAAGATAGACAGATATTTTTATTGATTGCTGAGGGGAAATCAGTTGCAAAACAGTATCAGCATCAACCATGCACAAAACCATATAATGCAATTAAATGAGACAGGCAGAAGTTCATTGCTGTGAAACAAATGTTTACAGCATTAATTAGCAGTGCTATCACTAACAAACTTAGAGCTTAGACATTTTTTCCTCATGAAAAAGAAACATTCCTAATTAAAGCTGAAAGCAGCGATGACAAGGCCCCCGCACCCGGGCTCACCGCCAACCGGTGGCTTTAGGAAAACAGCTAACGGTGGGCAATATGCATTTAAAGTAATAAATATAGGAGGAATATGTCAAAGTCATTTATATGTACCAAACTTCCTGGCGCTATGACTGTAACTGAATGTTGGCATGTACATGTCTTCAGACCAGGGCTTTTATCAAATCTGTGAAATTTGGTGCAGATTGAACATGGTATGTTTGAGTTAGTGTAAAACATGAAATGTGCTGTTGCCAACAGGTGGCACTATAAATTATAAATTAATATTGGCATGTAAATGTTTTCAGGACAGGACTCTTATCAAACTTGTTAAATTTGGGGCAGATTGGACACTGCATGACTGAGTTCCAGCAACTTCCTGTTTCACTGCATTAATAGCATGCTTTAGCACTTAGCTAAGTGTTGCTAGTATGTTTTAGTATGTTTCTAGCATGTTGCCAGCCTATTTAACACTTGTTGACGCTTTTTAATATGTTCCTAGGAGTCCATAACAGTGTTAACCATGACACTTCCTGTTGCCAGCAGGTGGCGCTATGACTATAACTAAATATGGGCATGGGTATGTGTTCAAGACAGAACAACTATCAAATGTCTGAAGTTTGGGGCAGATCGGACATTGCTTGCCTGAGTTACAGCAACTTCTTGTTTCACGGCGAAACATCAAACTATGTCAGGCCGCCAGGGACACGCCCTTTGACGAACACTCAAGATCTTCGCAATTAACGTCACAAAGGCCTTAAGATAACCCTCACCAAATTTGAAGATGATCCAATTAAAACTGTAGGAGGAGTTCATCAAAGTACGAGGCCTGCAAATGGCAAAAACTGCACAAAAATCGTACAGGAAATTCAAAATAACTGACTTCCTGTTGGGTTTTGGATTTTGTACCAAGAGACTTTTTGTAGGTAATGGTGTGTTTCATGTTTGTACCGATTTTCGTACATGTACGTAAAACGTAGCCCGAGGCGCACTCAGTTGAATGTATACAGGTGGTGCTATTGAGCCATTTTGCCACACCCACTTCTGAAACCCATATCAGATGTAAATTTTCGCCACTTCTGAGGCGTGTGCAAAGTTTCATGAGTTTTGGAGCATTTTTAGTTCCGCACCAGTTGCACCCCCCTAAGGACGGCCCTGCTCTGGCCCTAATACATTTTTATGCAGTCCCACACAACCCTTTTTAAAGTCTTGATATTTCAGCTTTTTCCGTCTGTCCCATAAATCATTGACTAGTTTGCGTCAGCGCACTATTAATTCATAAATGAAGTGCGGCTGCATGATAAATCTCTGTAGCCTGAACCAGTAAAGCTCCTACCACCTGGAGGACTCCGACCGGCTTCTTTGGATTTAGGATTATATATGGACTATAATGCTGTAGATATAGAAAAAAAAAAAATCATTGTTGCAGTGTTCAAAACAAAAACAACACAAACACAGTGATTCTGTTCCAAAACCTAGTGAGCTGACTACATAGGCAGCATTTTAAGTATGTTCCAAAAGTGTGATTACGATATTTCATTCTAATCAAATTAAAAAAGGAAGCACTGTATGCATCTTGGAGATGAAAATCCCAGAATGCATTGCGGTAAGTTCTTTGAAATAATGTATACAAGAGGGTGGAGTGAGAGAAATTTCTTCTTGCAAGCCAGCTCACTTGGTATTGGAACAGAGCCATAGTTTTAATTGGAAATCTTTTTTTTTAATGTGCTGTAAATAAGTGATCCATCAACACTGAAGTGAAACCTTCATTTTGAAAGAATCTGAGAGAGACAAGCTGTCATGTTGTTCAGTCTTTCATGTGACTGTGCCTTTCAGAGAGAATGGAGCAGAATTTTAATTTCACTAAGAGACGAGAAAAGGTCCCCTGTGCAATTAGAGAAATAGGAAATAGATGGTGTGCGAGGACATGACATTTATCTCATACGAATATGAATTTGAAGCTTTTGAAATCTGAAGGCAGAACAAAAGTGTGTGGATTTGTTAGTCGCGATTGTTGTCATAATAAACTAAAGGGAACAAATAATTTTGGGGTCAGTAATATATATATAGAGAGAGAGAGAGAAAGAAAGAAAGAAAGAAAGAAAGAAAGAACGAACCAACCCCAACATTTGAACAGTAAATATGTGACCCTGGACCACAAAACCAATCATAAGGTCATTTTTTTTTTAATTGAGATTTATACATCATCTGAAAGCTGAATAAATAAGCTTTCCATTGATGTATGGTTTGTTAGAATAGGACAAACCATACATACATTTGTTAGGATTTGGCCGAGATACAACTATTTGAAAATCTGGAATCTGAGGGTGCAAAAAAAAATCAAAATATTGAGAAAATTGCCTTTAAAATTGTCCAAATTAAGTTCTTAGCAATGTATATTACTAATCAAAAATTAAGTTTTAATATATTTACAGTAGGAAATTTACAAAATATCTTAATGGAACATGATCTTTACTTAATATCCTTTAAGATATTTTGGATGAAAACCGGGAGGCTTGTGACTGTCCCATTGACTGCCAAGTAAATATCCGCTGGACGCAAGCAGCGTACGCTCTTCTGTGTCAGCCACGCTGCACAGATGCGCTGTTTTCGTTCAAATCAAAGTGTAAATACACATAGAAAAGTATCCTTGTGTCGCGGCTGACACAGAATAGCGTACGCAGTTTGAGTTCAGCGGATGTTCTCCAAAATGGCGCTACGGTGATGCGGAGAGACACAGAGGAGACGAATTGTTGAATAAAGCCGGGGTTTTTTTCTTCACGTACAAAAAGTATTCTCGTCGCTTCATAACGTTACTGTTGAACCACTGATGGCAGATGGACTCTTCTGACGATGTCTTTCATACTTTTCTGGACCTTGACAGTGTGATTTACTTGGCAGTAATTCGGACAATCACAAGCCTCCCGGTTTTCATCCAAAATATCTTAAATTGTGTTCCGAAGACGAACAAAGCTTTTACGGTCTCATTCCGATCAAGCTCAATCGGATCGATTAAGGCTTTTCAGTCCAAGCCCTCAATCCGATTACAAACAGATTATTTGGTTGCATGTAAACGTAGCCAGTGTGACAGTCACAAGCCTCCCGGTTTTCCTCCAAAATATCTTACCGAAGACGAACGACGCTTTTACGGGTTTGGAACGATATGGGCGTAAGTGATTAATGACAAAATTTTCATTTTGGGGTGGAGTATCCCTTTAAGACTGGTTTTGTGGTCCAGGGTCACATATATACACAATACAATACATACATACATACAGAACAACATCCTATAGCTGCATCAAATACACATCCAGTGTTGGGGAGTAACTAGTTACATGTAACGGCGTTACGTAATTTAATTACAAAATAAATGTAACTGTAAACTAAAAACCATAAATACATTTCCTCAAACTAAAATAAATGTTAATCGAAAAAAAATACAATATTATTTCAACAATTAAGTGTAAATCATGGTACTAAAATAACTAAAACTTAAACTGAAATAAAACTATAAAAAACTTGAACTAATAAAATTACCAAATAATTAATTTAAAAATAAAACTGGAAAATATAAAAATAAACACTGAACATGTTAACAAACAACATATTCTCTCTCTCTCTCTCTCTCTCTCTCTCTCTCTCTATATATATATATATATGACTATATATATATCTATTATCTTATGTTACATTTCACACTATGATTAAGTCATAGAAGGAAACAGTGAAGATCATAACTGATCTTCCAGTGGAACAAATGACATTGTAGCCATGAACAGTCGATAAAGCATCTGTCATTTTAGTGTCACAAGAAAAGGAAATGGCTGTCAAGATTTCTACCTTTACATTTCACCATAAAATGAGCACCTATAATGGCTGTCCTACTCAAAGGCGCTTATTACGAGTGAGATTTATTATCTGAAACATGACTGTCAGAGTGTCTATGTTCTGTATGAACCGAGAGGAAGGTTATGTTCATTATAGATAAATCAAATCCTCTAGTGAGTCTGTGCTTCTCTGAATATTTAATCTGAACTCACATGTCAAAGAATACTACACTGTACCGATTAATATTCACAGGCTACACTTTACATTGATTTAACCATTTTACCAGTGTTCTTAAGAACGATGTAAAGCAGAGCAATGTGTCAGACTTCATTTCACAATGCACCGCTACAACATTATAAGCATAAAACTTGTGCACTGCAAAGATTTATCCTAAATTTGACAAATATTGTTCTTCCACAGGCTGCTACAGAGCAACATACATTTTCTATTTCTATTTCTATTTCTAGTTTCCTCTGCAATTTAATGTTTTATACATATCAGATGCATTTAAACTCCCCACTCAGGACAGCTTCTTCAATATTTAGTCTATGATGACACACAAAAAACTGATTCAAGGTCTCAAGCTGCTTTTTGATTCTCACTGAAAGCAGGAAAGTTTTCTGAAAGCACATCTATGATGAAGAGCGCCACCTAGAGTATGAGATGGACGACACACATGTCCTTCTTTAACATTGAAGGAAAATCTGTTTTTCAACACCATGACAAAAATATCTTTATCTGAACAGCAGGTAGAACATTTAGCAATGGCATATGCATTATGATAATATTTTAGGTCATTTTGAAACATTTGAAATTTGTACTTAAATGTTTAAGAGTCCATGAGCAATAAGTTCAATGTTATTTTAAACACACAGTTGGAGATAAACAAGGGTGTAGGATTTCAGTCACCGAGTCGCTCTCAGGGAACATCACTCTGACAATTCAAAACACAATACAAGGAATCAGTATTTAAAGTAAATTACTCTTAAACTGTGAGTGTGAGTCTTATTTAAAGTGGATAAGATTGCTCAAGTTAAAGATGTTGTGTTTCTGTGAGAAGATCTTCATGCAGCGACTCAAACAGGATTCCTCACATGAGAGGACGGGATGCTTTCAAATGCATCATTGTTTTAGCTTTTGTGTTCTGTTTGTAGTATAAATCAAAAGTAGAATCATTCAAAGCTGCACAGCAAGAAAATTTGTCGCAGCTAACATATCTTTGAAGGAGAATGTTAAAAAAAGAATGAATAACAAACTAAAAACAATAATAATATTATTCATAATTTTTTTTCCATATTATTTAATAATCAGTTAAAATATATTAATTAAAAAGAAAAAAGAAAAAACTCTAGCCTTAATTTACTACCAATTCTGGAAATTAAAGACAATTTTATTATTACTATTATTACTTATTTTTTTAACTTTTTTTCTGAAACTAGTCATCCAAGTATCACAACACCAGCAAAACTTGGAAGAGCACATCTATATGATACAATTGCAAACTACAGACAGTGATTCCTGTGTGTCCAGTCTCTGAACATCATGCAAAACCCATTACAACACCCAACAGTCTCTATAAATACATCAGTCTATCTACTCTATAAATCTGTATCATCATGCATGAACTCTTTTATCATCCAGGTGTTAAAGACTCTATGTCAGAGCATGCAGGTGCTGCTGCATCATTCCCTAAAGAGAGAGAGAGAGAGCAGAAAGAAAAGATGGGACTCACTCTCAGAATGAAGCTGTCTTCATGTTGCAGGTCTCTCGTACACGGACGTTTCTGATGAGTTTATGCAGCTGGTCACAGTAATGCGCATCTGTGTGCAGGATGAGACACACACAGAGTAATCTGACCTTCTGAATACAGCCTGAACCACTGAGACAGGGGAGGAATGGATCATACCAAATCCTTTATGTCACATACACAGGGAATGATTTATTTATACAGAAAGTCAGTTTTTCCTGTATAAGAATGAAGGTAAATATGAACAATATGCAAAAATATCCATTATCAGTATGTCACAGCAATACGAATAAATAAGGCATATATATATATATATATCTATATATATATATATA
>NW_015552637.1:3103819-3118577 GCF_001515605.1 Sinocyclocheilus anshuiensis
TCTCTCTCTCTATATATATATATAGGCCTATATATATATATATATTTATTTATTTATAATACAGCGGGTGAAAAAGAAGTACTCTTAAATGTACTTGAAATTCAGATTAGTACTCCTAACATGCTTACTTTAAGTGCATTAAAAATGTATTGAATTGCATTTTAATATTTTTTTTTTAAAGTACCAAAAGTACGTTGGTAATAAATATATGCTTAGTTAAGCTTTGAAGAAATATGCTTAAACACAAGCATAATTTTTTTAAATATTTTAGTGTATTTACAGAAAATATACTTATTTTACTTTTACTTAAAGTATATTTTATGCTTACTTTGTGCAATAATGTAGTAAAATGATACATCTTTTATTGGGTTTAAAGTAGGCCTATACGCACTGTTAAAAAAAAAAAAAATTCTGTAAAATGTATGGTTAAAAAAGCTGGCAGCTGTTGTTGCCAGAATGTTACCATAGCAACATTTTACTTAAATTTACATTTAAAAACCGTATTTCATTAGGCTAATTGATATAATGTTAATATACCAACCTATTGAAGTTCTGAAAGCTGGTTTATTCTTTTGTAATATTCTGAAAACCAACGTCACTAAACCAGATACCGTCACTAATACCCAGGGGTGTAAATTTCGTCTAACAGTAGGGGGGACAAGAGCAATTTTTGAAGGGGACACAAATAATACAGCTAAAATTGTATTGTAAGGATAAGTATACACAGAGGAAAGCCTTACTACTATTAGCGTAGCAGGGAGACCATGCCAAAGTGGACAACTTCAAGCTGTTGTGATCGCACCATATCCATATCCGTTGTAGATGGTTTATAAAAATTAGGGGGTACAGCCCTCCCCTTAGCCTGTCCCGTCCCATCCCATCCCATCCACCCCCGGGATTTCTGCCCATACTAATACCACTAAACAGATTTCATGATTGAAATAGCCCTTAATAGGGCTGAATTTCTGTTCAGCGATTTTAGAACTGAACTAGGGAGCTGACTGAATTGCTATTAGAAGGTGCGCTGTTTCATTCACATAAACACTAAACACCATCATGGTAACACACGATACTGAAATAATGCAATAAACATTCATTTAACAGCATTAGATAACATTAGGGGTGTCCCCGACTAAGGATTTTCACATCACATAGTCTAATCGGAATTTTCGAATCTTGCCGATATTCGACTGAAAGTCGAATCATATGTTTTGGGGCGGGGCAAAATACACAGAAAAACACATGGAAAATATGTAACGGACGCCTCGCAGATACAAACGGGGTAAATAATGTTTTATGTTTTGATTAAAAGATAGTTAACATTAAATGTCAGCGAAACCCTAAGAATTGACAACATTTTTTTACAATAGTGCTCTCATTATAACTTTATGTATATGACAGTTATTAATGTTCTGCATTTCTGTTCTGAGGTGCGCGTGCTGAAGATGACCAGTAGAATGAAGCAGCAGGTTTTTAATCAATGGGATTTAACTCATCATTTATCTCATATAGAATACGTTTCGTTATTTATACAACATAACGTTAATATTATGACTTATAGCCTATAAGTTATAGGCTATCTGCACAAAATGCCCCGAATGCATGAACGTGTCTGTGCGGCTCTGAATGAACTCCTTTTGTGGACGCGTTCTTCACGCAACAACGTGCAGAAACACAGCAACTAAACTTAAAAAATTCACAGCGTTTTATTATAATAGTGTTCTCATTATAATTATTATACATATGACAGTCCCAATCATAGTTATTAATATTCTGCATTGTTGTCTGTTCTGCTCGCGCTGCACACTGAAGAGATAATCACCTTAGTATTTTACTGCAGCGCAACTCAACCAAATGCATCTTATACGAGATAAATAATATATACACAATATATATGAACCGGCTGAAATGTTTTGAAATCACTTGTACCCTACCTGATCGAAAAAATCCAGTCTATCACTCTGCCTGTGCCAATTTGAGTCTTGTGAAAGTTTTAAATCCCTGCCGCCAAAACGCTCCTCTGTCGGTCACGGTCACGAATTACGGAAAGTGAAATTTAAATGTGGTTGGATTTAATCACGCACGTTAAAATATTTATTTGAAGCTTCTTTCTTTTCAGATTCTTATTTACAGCATTATCATAATAGGCTGTATATTGACTTATTGGGAGAAAACCGGTAGTTCTATGTGAAATCAGACATTGAGCCTGAATCAGACATATAACCAAAATGGCATGATCATAATACTTCAGCGAATATTCGACTGTGAGATTGGGAGTCGAATCAGGCTCCTCCTATAGAAGCAACACATCTTTGACTATTCTGGGTCACCCCTAATTTAGTGATGTTAATTTTAAGGCTTGAAGAGTTATTATTTTTCTTACCCACCTATTCTTCAGTGTATTGCCTCTGCGAATATTCGACTGTGAGATTGGTAGTCGAATCGGGCTCCTATATCGAAGCATCGAATCTTCACTATTCGGGGTCACCCCTAGATAACATACAACCATAACGAACATAAATGATATGAAAAAACTAAGAAGAAACATAGTTATTTCAACAAAAAAACATCAAATGTGAAATGTATTGCAGGGAATTCTAGGAATGTCAATTTACGGGTTTTCACAGAAAATTATACGTTCCTTTTCACTTCCAAAAACTATTTTTTACTGTAAAATTACATAAAATGTCCAATATGTTTTTCACCGTATATAGGGGAATTACCATTAACCAATTAATAGGTTTTTACTGTAGCATTTTTACAGTCTTTTAACGTTAAAATCACAATCATTTTTTACAGAGTGTATCTTGTTATTTATATATTCAATTCAAGTTTATTTGTATAGTACTTTTCACAATACAAATCGTTGCAAAGCAGCTTTACAGAAAATTAAGTTTCTACAATATATTTAGTAGTAGCTTATCAGTGGTGACTGTCAGTTAATGTACATATGGCAGAAATGTACGGAAAAATCAATTAAAGACGTAATCAAACAGACGATGAACACTATTAACAGAAATTATTATATGTTGCAATCAAACTTATAGCAAAATTTGGTAATATGTAGACATACTGAAATTTAAAATATTTATGTAGGACTAATGAACGTGCTTTAACCTGCTTTTCAAAAGGAATATATCTTGAAAAACATTCTATATATATCCATGCATCCATGCATCCATCCATCCATCAATCCATGCATCCATGCATCCATCCATCCATTCATCTATCCACGCATCACGTAATCTGCAGGTTTCATGTAGATGAATGGAGCTACTAATCAACATGAATGGTTTCAAGGTTTTTCACCGTTATGCTTTTCCTGACATGAATATTGCTGCTGGACGTGTTATATAAAGTGTTTTAATGCAGTAATATAATCTGCTCTGGCCTTGTTCGATCTGCTCGCTGTTCAGAGATGAAACCACAATAAACTGATAGGGTCTAAACTGAATATAAAATATTAAGATTGACTCTGCTTTTTCAAGGTCAAACTTGTTTGCGTTCCTATGTCGGTTCTGAGAGATGTATCAGAAATGATTGATTGTGTTTACATGCTTGATACATTTATCTTTACATAAAATGAAAGCAATAACTGGTTTTAAATTTAAGCAGCATCAAATACTAATTTTATTTATTTAATTAAACACAAATCATTATATCATTTTAGAACAGCAATATGTGATTGATTAAATTCTTCTTTCAGAGGCCATTCTCTGTTGTCATCAGCTGTTGAAGTCAAAGAGCAGGTTTTCCCAGCAGAAATGAAGACTTGTTACCATATTGATTGATGGCGAGTGTCCGCCGCAAGAGGTGGAAATCGATGGGCGCTGTGTGGATACCAGGAGAGCTGTGACGAATGCCTCTGATGCCTTCCCATGAACACCCTGGTGGGCTCTCATAAAAAAGTCAGTGGGTAGAAAGAGAGAGATTTGAACCAGCGATGAATTGTGTTAGCATCCTCCACATACACACTCCGCATCTGTATATAGGTGGATATTTGAACATACGACTGCTTGTACCAATGCAGTACAATTTTGGGCATTATAGGCAATATGAAGGCTGTTTAAACTGTACAGGCTGCAAAATATATAAATTAAAAAAAAAAATTATATATATATATATATCTATATGTGTATAATTATTGCATTATTACCATAGCAGCAAGTTAACGTCAACTGTCTTCTAAAATTGCTTTTTCGTATTATAGTCTTGTTATAGATTTTACTCTGTCAGCCAAAAGTTTGGAATAATGAAGATTTGTAGTGATTTTAAGGCTGCATTTATTTGATAAAAAATACAGTAAAAATACAATAACATTGTGAACTATTATACTTTATTCCTGTGATGCAAAGCGGAATTTTCAGCATCATTACTCCAGTCTTCAGTGTCAAATGATCTTTCAGCAATCATTCTAATATGCTGATTTGCTGCTCAAGAAACATAACTTATTATTATCAATGTCATAGTTTTTTTCAGGAGTCTTTGATGAATAGGATGAACAAAGCATTAATTTAAAAGAACAGCATTAATTTAGAATAGATTTTTACATGTAAATGTAAATGTCTTTACTGTCACTTTTAATCAATTTAATGCATCCTTGCTGAATAAAATTATTAATTTCTATACATAAATAAATTAATAAATTCCTTACCCCAGACTGTTGATGCTGACAATTCAGCTTTGCATCACATGACTAAATTACATTTAAAAACATATTAAAATAACTTTTTAAATGTACTTTTAATTTGTAATAACGTTTCACAATATTGCTGTCATTACTGTATTTTTGCTCAAATAAATGCATCTATGGTGAGTATAATAGAGTTCTTTTTTTTTCAATATTTTGAACAGTCTTAAGCACACCTATAGTGCCTTAAAATACCGCCTTGAGGTTTTGCAACAAAGCTCTAGGGTCCGTATCCCCCTTTATCTTCATGCACTGATGTCTGAGAGGTCATCATTATCTATATGAAAGACTGACTGCAGAACAGCAGGGTTGAGATGGCAGCCGCAGGAACCGATGACCTTCAGCAGAAACCATCTTAGATGCTAGTGGCCCTCTTTCACATGTCTGTCAGATACTGAGGCAGTCACATGACCCTTATTTCCACATATTAGTGAAGAAAGCAAGAAAAGACACTATTTGCATGCGAAAGGGCAACATATTCACAAATATCAGGATTCTCATGAATGTGATAATGGCTTGCTAAGAGAAAATGCACATTTCCAGTGCTTGCTAACAGTCATGAAGCACACAGGAGATTTGTCTCCATTTTTCACATTGTTTACTTTGTTTTCTACGGTGGTCGAGAAGTGCAGAGCAAATCACAATTCTGAAAACAAAATAACAAATTACAAACGCAAATACAAGTCTAAAAAACAAAATAACAATTCAGAAAGCACAACAACAATTCAGAAAACATTATAACAAGTCAGAAAACACAATGACAAATTCGAAAACAAAATAACAAGTCAGAAAACACAATGACAAATCTCGGGAAGCCATGGCGGATCAGGGGCCTCGGGTGGCCATGGCGGATCAGGGGCCTCGGGAGGCCATGGCGGATCAGGGGCCTCGGGTGGCCATGGCGGATCAGGGGCCTCGGGAGGCCATGGCGGATCAGGGGACCCAGGAGGCCATGGCGGAGCAGGGGCCTCGGGAGGCCATGGCGGATCCTCCGTGGCCTTGGCTGGCTCGGCCACGGGTATATGGTCCCCCCAAAAAATTTCATGGGGAAATCTAGGAATACCTGGGGTCGCTCAGGAAGAGCCGGCACTCGAGGGCGCTCTGAAGGAGCCGGCACTCGAGGGCGCTCTGAAGGAGCCGGCACTCGAGGGCGCTCTGGAGGAGCCGGCACTCAAGGGCTGGACAGGACCAGCGGAGGCGAAGGAGATGGAGGCGGCTCAGAGAAGCATGTTAGCGCGGTTTCTGGGGTGAGGACGGGTGCCGAGAACCCCGGGGGCAGCACCATGTCCATTATCGCCGCCTGACACGCTGGAGCGAGCTCTGGGGCTGGAGCCGACACTGGAGCGAGCTCTGGGGCTGGAGCCCTTCCTGGGCTTAACTGGGAAACAGGAGCCCTCCCTGGGCTTAATGGGGAAACAGGAGCCCTCCCTGGGCTTAACGGGGAAACGGGAGCCCTCCCTGGGCTTAACGGGGAAACGGGAGCCCTCCCTGGGCTTAACGGGAAATCAGGAGCCCTCCGTGGGCTACACTCAGGAACAGGAGCTTCCGGAGGAGCGGGCACCCGAGGGCGCTCTGGAGGAGCCGGCACCCGAGGGCGCTCAGGAGGAGCCGGCAACCGAGGGCGCTCCGGAGGAGCCGGCACTTGAGGGCCGGACAGGACCAGCGAAGGCGACGAAATAGAGCTGGACGGGACCATCAGAGGCGAAGGAGGCTCAGAGCAGCGTGTTAGCACGGTTTCTGGGGTGAGGACGGGTGCCGAGAACCCTGGGGGCAGCGCCATGTCCATTATCGCCGCCTGACACGCTAGAGCCCTTCCTGGGCTTAACTGGGGATCAGGAGCCCTCCGTGGGCTATACTTGGGAACCGGAGCCCTTCCTGGGCAGATTTGCCTAATTTGGGGTTAGGCAGGCGGTAAGAGCCGTTGGAGTGGTATGTGGAGGTTCTCGGCGTGGGGTGAGCTGGGGAGACGCGGCGCATTCCTGTGGGAGTTGGATGACGAGGCTTGGGAAGTCTCATTACTTCCTCAACTTCCATATCAGAGCTATTTAGGAATAGTACGAGATTAATCAGCTCGATCAAAGGAAAATCACCCGTAGGGAGATCGCAGCGGATTATTTCGTCATCCAACCCCAGCAGGAAGCACGCACCTAGAGCGGCGTCGTGCCAGCTCACGCGGTTAGAGAGCTCGAGAAAATCCTCCACATATCGCTCCAACCTCAGACCGCCCTGCTGCAAACCTCACAGCGCGTCCTCAGCTGCTACGAGATTAATCAGCTCGCTCAAAGGAAAATCACCTGTAGGGAGATCGCAGTGGATTGTTTCGTCATCCAACCCCAGCAGGAAGCACGCACCTATAGCGGCGTCGTGCCACCTCACCCGGTTGGTGAGCTTGAGGAAACCCTCCACATATCGCTCCAACCTCTGACCGCCTTGCCGCAAACCCCACAGCGCATCCTCTGCTGCAGTCATCGTTGGTCCGTTCTTCTGTTACGGTCGTGTCCCAGGAAGGCAGATGAAGGCAAAGGGGTAATTCAAATAAACTGATTTAATAAATGTGAACAGCAAAAACACAAGAGACACACCACGAAACTTCAAGTAGAACGGACAAAGGCTAAGGGGAGAACTGAGAGTATTTATAGGGGAGCAAATGAAAGAACTAATGAGTTAATGAAACACTGGTGAACGAAATGACAATTAGGAGCCAACGTAAAACTAGGTCACAGGGGAACAGATAAATTGAAAACACAATGAAAACAGAACAAAACTAAACATAACCCTAACAAATATATTTTGAAATGTAATTTATTCCTGTGATGTAAAACTGAATTTTCAGCAGCCATTACTCCAGTCTTCTAATATGCTGAGTAGCTGCCCAAGAAACATTTCTTCTTATCACCAATACTGAAAACAGTTGTGCTGCTAAATGTTTATTAATATTATTTCAAATTTCAGTTCTGCATATTAGAATGATTTTTGAAGGATTATGTGAAACTTAAAACTGGATTAATGATGCTGAAAATTCAGCTAATAAAAAGGTTATTTTAAGTTGTAATAATATTTAACAATATTATTGTTTTTACGGAATATGTGATCGAATAAATGCAGCCTCGGTTAAAATAGGAGAATTTTAAAAATCTTAATTGTTCCTGGTAGTGTACATTCCCCCAGACGTATAAATATGTTTTAACAAACTCCACTATTCCCTAAAACAAAACTGAATGAGAATGATAATGTAAATGCAAAACTGCATGGTAAATTGCAATGAACAAACACATTTTTCTCTCCAGTATTATCTCAACATTTGGTGCTCTGCTTCAGCAACACATAACTAAACGGTGAGGTGAAAAGGTTATGTATTATTACACCATATCTCTATTTAATCAGTAGGGAAAAGCAATCACATTCATTGAATGCTGTATCTGAAGCCGGGGATCAGACCTGCCTGCCGCTGAAAGCATGTGGGATTTGGCGCTCCGACCTGTTTCTCAGAGTCTGATCCACAATCTGTAGTATGATGGTTTTTGATCCCCACTCAGGTAAACCAACAACAAATGACACACATGAACACCAGCAGTCAAGGACATCCAAGAGCCCAGTGTGCAATTTGGCATGTTATTTTCACATCTTCGGAAATGGGTACACAAATCTGAATATATTTCAAATATGCAGTAGCCTAACTGTCAAATAATTTATTTTCTCAATCACAGCAGTACTATTTACCTGGTAGGCCTAAAACGAAGATAGCCTAGGCTATAACACTTTAGCATAGCCTATAAATCAATAGTAAACATAGCTAATAAACTAAAAACAATTGAATTTATATAACTAAGATGAAAACATAGTGATGACAGGTGAATCGCTTTTTGAAAAGTAATAAGAAATCATTTAACAAAAATGAATCACACTTCACAGAGGTGAATCACTTTTTGAACGAACCGATTCACTAAAATAAATCACACTTGCCACAGGGGAAACGCTCTCGAACCGATTAACTAGAATAACAGTTTCACACGTCAATCACTCTTGGAACCACATAAAGGAACCGATTCAGTAAAATAGGTCCGACTTCTCACAGGAGAAAGTTTCTGTACTGTCCGAGCGAACCGTTTCACTAAAACGAATTACACTAATCTAGCGTAGCATTAGTTCTGGCAGGTCACGTTAGTCAAGCTCGCATCAGCTGACTCTCAGCTGATCCCCATCTACCTATGGGAATACGACACCTATCTAAGCATTCATATATAAGGTCCCTCAGTATTATCAGCAGTTTTCGCATTGCTCAATAGCTAATTACCCTCCTCCATCCCCAGCTCCTCCTCTGTCAGTCAGGATTCAGCCTTCTGATTCTCCTTTGAATCAGACTAATTCTAAAATGTGTACATAACATTATTGAACTTTAACGATATCTGCAATACATTTATGTTGGTTCTGTTCTGTTTACCCTGGGGGGTTATCGCTGCTCTCCCTGCTCTCATCCATGCTAGGCTGCATGGATGCGCAGGGAGTTCTTGCCCAGAACAGAACCATACCGCCAATCCAAACTGTATGCTAATTGTCAATCATCTTTGACGATAGTGGTCCTGACAGAAATGTTGTTTCACACAGAGCTGCAGACGGATGAAGACACAGATAAGTCTCCATTCAATATTGAAGTAAATGACAACGTTTTATCTAGCTCGTGTTTCGTGAAATGCTGTCGTACTGTTTTCCTTTTAATAGCAAATTCTGCAGTAGTCCTATTTGGATTGTAAAAAAAAAAAGATGTTGACTTGCAACCTCATGCTAATGCAAATTTAACTCAACACGAGCCAAGACCTTCATGCTCTAAAATGTTTTATTTATGAGTATTGCAAATATGTAGAAATATTAGCGCTGCGTCAGTGTGCAGACATGCCCTCGTGGCGTGTGTAGTCTGCCAGAGTTTATGCTCTTTAAATGGTTCATTAAAAATGCATTGTCTTCCTCAGAAAGCCGGTAAGATTTCTGTAGACAGAGTAGACCCAATATCGCTTGTTGGCTGGGATGATTGACAGGTTGTCTGACAGCTGCTGTTTCTGTTTTATTTTGCGTCGCACACTATGCAGTCTTTGTGAACTCCTTGAGCTGAGGAGAAGTTTAGCACAGTTTTTGCTAAATCTAATTAGGAAGCAGCTCACCCAAAGATTAGCCTACTTAGTAAGACTCAATGACAAAACTTTTAATGTTTGTGTGAAATATTCCTTTAATGACAGAAAGGTGCATGAAAAATGTCACTTGGTTCATTGCTTCCCTCCTACAGGTTCCTGTTTTCTTGTGTAGTTATTTGAAATCAATGATGATTACTCACTGAAATTTTGAAACAGTGTTCATAAACGTCTTCCTTGATTGCAGACAGACATGATGTGATTTTAATCGATTTACTGCTCCTGAAATTAATATATTAACAAATCTCAGGTGTTAACATTTTCTGTAAAACATGGGAAAATGTTGGGGGAAGTCGTGGCCTAATGGTTAGCGAGTCGGACTCATAACCCAAAGGTTGTGGGTTTGAGTCTCGTACCGGCAGGGATTGTAGGTAGGGGGAGTGAATGTACAGCGCTCTCTCCCACCTTCTGAGGTGCCCTTGAGCAAGGCACCGAACCCCCAACTGCTCCCCGGGTGCCGCAGCATAAATGGCTGGCTGCCCACTGCTCCGGGTGTGTGTTCACTGCTGTGTGTGTGCACTTTGGATGGGTAAATGCAGAGCACTAATTCCGAGTATGGGTCACCATACTTGGCCACATGTCACGTCACGTCACGTCAAAACATCTTGCTTGAAAAGGCAAAAAAATGCAATTATGTAAAGTATCATGATTCAGAAACATGCTCCTATCAGGGTTATTATCGTTAACTAAAACTAAAACTAAAAAAAAAAAAGTTCATTAATTGAAATAAAAAAAACATTTACAATAATTGAAATAACTGAAATAACAATGTCAAGGTCATGGGTTTGATTCCCAAATAACACAAATCATGATAAAAATGTTTAACTTGAATTGCCAGAAGTGTCTGCCGAATGCCTAAATATAAATTTAAATCTACATAAATGTTAGTGCTGTCAAACGATTAATCGCGATTAATCGCATCAAAAATAAAAGTTTTTGTTTACATAATATATGTGTGTACTGTGTATATTTATTATGTATATATAAAGACACACACATACAGCATATATTTTGAAAATATTTACATGTATATATTTATATTCATATAAATTATATCATATATAAATATATTTAATATATAAACGTAACATATTTTTCTTAAATATACACATGCATGTGTGTGTATTTATATATACATAATAAATATACACAGTACAGACATACATTATGTTAACAAAAACTTTTATTTTGGATGCGATTAATCGTGATTAATCGTTTGACAGCACTAATAAATTTACATAATCATGGTTCACATGACACACACACATATAGATGCAGCATATTGCATAAAAATCTGTTATAAACATCTCTTCTGCGTTGTTAATAAATTAAATCAAATAATTGGAATACAATAAAATACATTAAATACATTTGATAGTTTTTTTAGATTTTGCCATTTAAAAATATAAATTATAAGAAATCAAAGCAAAAAAAAAAAAATAGTAAAATCATCTTTATTTTTTTTCTTTAATAAAGTTTAAAGGCATAATTCACCCAAAGATTAATTTTCTAATACATTTACTCACCTTCAGGCCATCCAAGATGTAGATGAGTTTGTCTCTTCATCAGATTTGGAGAAATTTAGCATTACATCACATCACAGTTGATTCTATTTAGTGAATGGGTGTCATCAGAAGAGTCCAAACAGCTGATAAAACATCACAATAATCCACAAGTATTCCACACAACTTCAGTCCATTAATTACTGTAATATCTTGTGAAGAGAAAAGTTTGGTTGCTTCAGTCCAAAATCCATAAAAACACTTCCACCAGTGAAAAAGTTCATCCCCTGTTGTTTTCTTACAGCAAAATCCACCAATTTAGAACTGTTTTAGACTGTTTTTACATGTAAATGGTGCTTGATCTTGTGCATACTTCTCTCCTGATTCAGACAAAACATTTTTACCAGATAAAGCAATATTATAAACACTGAACACATATTTTTCGCTGGAAGCAATGGTTTGAAGCTAAAAAATGTCTTAACACGCAGATCATGGATTAGTGGATTATTGTGATGTTTTTATCAGCTGTTTGGACTCTCATTCTGACGGCACCCATTCACTGGATCCATTGGTGAGCAAGTGATGTACGGCTAAATTTCCACAAATCTGTTATGACAAACTCATCTTCATCTTGGATGGCCTAAGGGAGAATAAATTTGGACAGCCTGAGGGTGAGTACATTTTAAACAAATTCTCATTTTGAGTAAACTATTTCTTTAAAATGCACGATCACATGTGCTCCCTCGGTTTGAATAGGCATGACACTTCTGGCATCACCGTCGGTTTGGCTGGGCCAGAGACATGTTTGAACAGATCGTGACGATTGACACTCTGAGAAATCGTCCTTCTGCAGTGTTTGCCGGTGGTATCGTTCAGTGATTGCCGTGAATAACAGACAGAGAGCCACGCTTGCGCTCACATGACAGTACACCTGCTGTCTGAGGCATAGCGTGAAGTCTTACATTTCCTGTCACTTGACATCGTCCTTGTTTTATTTTCCTCAGGGTTCCTGCAGAGAAGAGTCTCGAACATGTACATTTGCTCAGTTTAGCATGGCCTACCCCATCTAAAAAGAAGAAACAAACTGAGGTTGCTCACAGGCTGAACTTTAGAGTCTGTTCAGTATGGATGCTGGACTCTGACATAAACCTGTGGTGAAAGCAAGGATGCATAAAATCATCATTTACATACATCTGCGACAGAAGCATTGCCCTTAGAAAGACTGCCAGCGCTGTATACATAATTAAACTCTGAACTGGACCTATATACAGGACCTAGAAAGGGTCAGTATCCTGTGGCGTGCATTTGTTGAATTCACTCACACTCATGAATAACCTTGCAGTGCTGGAACTGACCTTTATAATGACCTTTATTTCTGCTGTCACACTAAATATTCTCTTATAGCGCCTCAACATCTCCACTGGTCCTGTATGTCCTTCTGCTAGTGTAACATAAAATGTGATGAAAATGGTTAGACGTGCAAATGGATCGACAGTCAGATAATGTCACACAGCGCCTCCTACAGGACAGATATGTCGTTACAATTAAAATAGTGTCTTTCCAGAGCGTTTGGGTTCATCTCGGCCCAAAAACCTTGAGGAAAAAACACTGCACTTCCTATAAACTATTATAAGAGGCATCCGTTTGTAATGAAGGTAACATTAAAACTGAGCTGGAAACCGTTAACCAAGCCTTCTATGTGTAGACCTTATTCATTATAGTTCATATTTGTATAGCGTGTCATTTCATCAAATGATCAAAAGACGTAAGTTCATCAAATTTTGGAAAATATGACGCAATACTGTACGTCTTCCGCTCTACTAGGTTAGAAACTCATTGAGTACTATAAATATTGTTATTGTATTGTTATCTATGAAACTTTGTTGACTCCTGTTGAAGGCACAGTATATAATAATATGATACAAACATATGGTATTATAGTAATTGGATAGCATACCTATTTTCTTAAATGCGTTTACATCGCAGATCGCGGCTTTTACGAAACGCGTTTGGTTCTCATGGGTCCCCGTCAATGCGGAAGTGTCTCCATGCTGTGTTTGACCACACTCATTCATACAAATGTAATATCATGCGTTATTTGTCTTGTGGGTGAAGAAGTGCACTTAAAACTGTCAGAAGATGTTGCGCAGAAGGACAAACGGACGAGAAGATGCGGACAGTGTCAAACCTGAAAGAAAGAAGGTGATGAATCAAAGTGAACTCTGCAACTCATGGACTGAATGTGTGTTTGGTTTTTACTAACAAAACAATAGGTACCATGGTAATTCCATACTTCTGGACTGTAGTATTACCATGGTACATTTTGAAGTACCCTGTGAATAAGAATCGGTGTAAGAATCAAAGAATCATGGTATTACCATTTATTACATATTCATTGTACATTTTTTTTTGTAAATACCCTCACCTGTAGGCCTATGACTGTCATAGTTTATTCTAAATTATAGATTATTATTATTAATAATAAATAAATACCCTCACCTGTATGACTGTCATAGTTTATTCTAAATTATAGATTATTATTATTAATAATAAATAAATACCCTCACCTGTATGACTGTCATAGTTTATTCTAAATTATAGATTATTATTATTAATAATAAATAAATACCCTCACCTGTATGACTGTCATAGTTTATTCTAAATTATAGATTATTATTATTAATAATAAATAAATACCCTCACCTGTATGACTGTCATAGTTTATTCTAAATTATAGATTATTAATAATAAGTAAATCGTTAAATAAGAATAATGAATAAATTATGGAAGAATAAATAAATAGAGGTAATAATTTGAAACTGTGGTTACATGATTGCAAAATTAAATGAAAGTTAGTGTGTTGCCAAGGCTGTTGTTTGTTTTTTAAAGTAACAGAAGGGTTATTGGATGATGCAAAAACTATGAAAATGGCCGATATTTTGGTTTATCAGCATACAACTGTATGTATAATAGAAATTATACAATATTTGGAAAAAAAGTTTTAGTTGGAGTATATCATGCCACTGCTTGACATGTAATTTCAACTCTCCCACCACAGACATCAGAGGACTCTGGTGTTACTGGTGTGCCTGTCTCGCAGAGGAGCTGCTGGACTGTTGTGTCCTTCTGGATGAAGGTTTTGCTCTTCATCATCTTCACTCCAGCTTTCCTGAACTATGCCTCCCTGCAGAGAGAGGGACAGGTGCTGTCAGCCGCAGGTGAGACCTCATCATCTCTTCAAGAGGCTGTTTCATAAAACAAGTTTACCAAGTGAAAGTGACGTGACATGTGGCCAAGCATGGTGACCCATACTTGGAATTAGTGCTCTGCATTTAACCCATCCTAAGTGCACACACACCCGGAGCAGTGGGCAGCCATTTATG
>NW_015552637.1:3118758-3131752 GCF_001515605.1 Sinocyclocheilus anshuiensis
ACCTGTATGACTGTCATAGTTTATTCTAAATTATAGATTATTAATAATAAGTAAATCGTTAAATAAGAATAATGAATAAATTATGGAAGAATAAATAAATAGAGGTAATAATTTGAAACTGTGGTTACATGATTGCAAAATTAAATGAAAGTTAGTGTGTTGCCAAGGCTGTTGTTTGTTTTTTAAAGTAACAGAAGGGTTATTGGATGATGCAAAAACTATGAAAATGGCCGATATTTTGGTTTATCAGCATACAACTGTATGTATAATAGAAATTATACAATATTTGGAAAAAAAGTTTTAGTTGGAGTATATCATGCCACTGCTTGACATGTAATTTCAACTCTCCCACCACAGACATCAGAGGACTCTGGTGTTACTGGTGTGCCTGTCTCGCAGAGGAGCTGCTGGACTGTTGTGTCCTTCTGGATGAAGGTTTTGCTCTTCATCATCTTCACTCCAGCTTTCCTGAACTATGCCTCCCTGCAGAGAGAGGGACAGGTGCTGTCAGCCGCAGGTGAGACCTCATCATCTCTTCAAGAGGCTGTTTCATAAAACAAGTTTACCAAGTGAAAGTGACGTGACATGTGGCCAAGCATGGTGACCCATACTTGGAATTAGTGCTCTGCATTTAACCCATCCTAAGTGCACACACACCCGGAGCAGTGGGCAGCCATTTATGTTGCGGTGCCCGGGGAGCAGTTGGGGGTTCGGTGCCTTGCTCAAGGGCACCTCAGTCGTGGTATTGAAGGTGGGAGAGAGCGCTGTACATTCACTCCCCCCACCTACAATCCCTGCCGGTACGAGACTCGACCCAACAACCTTTGGGTTAAGTGCCCGACTCTCTAACCATTAGGCCATGACTTCCCCGTAAAAAGCAAGGCTTATTTCAGTTATTCTGACTTATTCTGAACCAAATCAACTGACAATACGTCAGACTAACTGAAATAAACCTGGCTTATTTGGTAAACTTGTTTTATGAAACAGGCCCCAGGAAGACCTTAGGATCATGTGCAGTTTGGTAACTTCCAGCTCATTTGTTTGAATATTTCTTTCGATATGTAGGTGCTCAGCTAATTGATATCGGCCTCGGCCAAAAGATCCATCTGTTGTGCAAAGGACACGGACGACCTGTTGGTACGTTAAATTAATAGTTCAACCAAAAATGGAAAAAGAGTGATATTTATATTGTGGACTGTGCACAGTGAAAATTATGTTTCATTTTTGTTTCAGTTGTTCTTGATGCTCCAGCAGGGATGTCTTCAGATGTTTGGTACTATGTGCAGGAGGATCTCTCATTATCAACAAAGGTTAGTTCAAACAAACTGCCACCACGACTACTGGACGTTTGGAAACTGGTAATACATTTCATGTAGCTTCATGTATGAATGTGTTTTCTGTACATGCAGTATACACTGTCATATTTCCCCATTTTTGAATGGTCACCACTGGCACATAATGCAACAAAGACAGCTAAAGTCAACAGATTTTACTAATAGACCTACCAATCTCTGTGTAAAAGTAACATAATGATTAGGCCTGTCACGATAACAACTTTTTGTTGTGCGATATATTGCCCCATAAAAAAATTGCGATGTGATATTATTGTCATTTTAAGACCATTTTATGCCATTTTAAGACAGATTTTTCCCTGACCTTCTTTTCTCTGTAAATTAAGGGTGCACACTATTGCTGAAAAACACAATCCCTACTTAGCAGTCAGATGCCTGTATGCACAAAGGCACAGGTCCCCAAACAAGGCCATATCTGCAGATGAAACTTTTTTTTGTAGAGGCATTTTTTAAATTTGAACTAGCACCTCATGACTACACCACATTATGTACGAGAAGCTGCAAAAGACACAGGCGCAAGTGGAATGCAAAAAACATTTTTTTAAATGTTATTGTGTTTTTTTATGTAAATATAATGGGCAATATATTACGTCACCAAAAATGATTGAGGTCATGTACATATATTGTGCGATAAGTCGATATATTGATTATTGCGACAGGCCTAATCATGACGCTGACATCTTTCTGAAATCATTTTTAACCCCCAGTAGTTTGGCTCCTAATCTCAGGTGAAAATTGCCATTTTGACCCCCCTCTACAAAATAGTGGATTACTCAGTAAATATTTATCCAAGACATTTAATGTTTTGGCTTTTATCACTATACATGTTTATCTTTCTTCAGAAAAATTATTAGCAAAATCAGAAATTTGAGTCGGGGACCTCTGATTGAGTTGACACGGAATGACCCAGTTAATATTCAGTAATATTATTGATTTTGAATTATTGAACTGCACTGACACTATGGAATGAGTTCAAAATTTGAACTGAATTGAGTAAAATAATGACACTCCACTCCGACACTGAACTAAATTGAATCAACATTGAGTTGACTTGTGCTGAATAACAACTCTATTGCCTTCTGTAGAGCTGCTATAGCTGAACTGAACATGTTTCATAACTGATGAAATTTGCAACGTTGACATGGTTATTGAACTCAATCCTCAAGCAAAAGAGCCGCTTCATCGCTGACAAATGATAGAGACATTTGCAAGTTTTGTTTCCTACAGTGGACTGTGAGTAAATCGCCTAAAACTGTATCATAAAAATCCACCCCAACCAGCATTCTTTTTGTTTTCTTTCTTATAAAGTATCCCATTATTATTTCAGAAACCACTGCAAATGATTCAAGGTTGTGAGTGAATTGTCCAAAAATGTAGACCTACTTGCAATCCTGTTTGATCAATTAGATAAATAGTGATTCATTCATGAATATTACATTGCTAGATCTGATTGTGAACAGGTGATGGCAAACATATGACGTAATTGCAGAAATATTGTCAAGGAAAATGATTCTCAGGTTGGTATACCTTAATCATCAGATAAGGAGTTATCAGTAATAATTTTCTGGAGGCCAGACAAAGCGGAAAATGTGATTATGTAGCTTTCCTCCCTTTTTCACTGTATATGATGAAATGTGTTTGTATAAATTCAGTCTTAACAAGATTATAAGGCCACCCAGAATATGTGATTTTTTTTTTGCATCTGTGTGGCTTCATGTGTTGTTTCTACAATTTTTTTGTGAAGTTAGAAGAAAGTTTAGTAAATTACTGGTGAATCATGATTTGTTCATGAAAAGGTTTTTTATGCACATATTTGTGTGTACTAATTTTTGAATGAGATCCTGTGACTTCTGTATGATTTGCTAATCAGTTTGACTGATTCAGTAACTTGAGTGTTTTATTTTACGAATTGAATGGCATGTTGTGCTCTACTGTGTGTTAGTTTTTTTCTTACAGTCAGCGAGGACAGCACAATTGATTTGATGATTGCTGACAATGACTTTATTGTTGCCTAGTCGTATTCTCGTCAAATGTTATATAATTCACAAGCTCACATCTCTGGCATGTCAGCAAACCTACATTTGCAAAATGACTCCTATTTCACTGATATCTATCAGGTCGTAGGGATGTTTTATGCATGTGATTCCAAAACAAAAACCACTTACTTAACGGGATTAAATGAGCTTTTTGCCATTTAGAATGAACTAATGAAAACTCTTCCATTAAGGGGATGATAAGAGTAAGCCTTTCACTGATGTCGTGTACAACATTAAATAAACAAAGCAGCACCAGTTTTCATTGATGCGAGTCATTACTTTAGGGACATAAAGGCATTATTGATTTTTCTGCTTCTTCAGAGAAGTTACAAGACTTCAGCTTTCAGAGCGTGTGCTGCTGTATTACTCTAGTAATTCAAGGCAGTGAGGCGGTGAAGCATTTCTGTGACATGCTGTCAGAACAAACCTAGTTGTGAAGTGTTGAAGATTCCTGCCGATGGCCTGCATTGCAGTGACTGTCCAGTAGAGCCAGACGATGTAGCAAACATTTGTGATAATTGATGATTAAAGGAGTTGCAACATTAAATTGTGCAACATTGTGAATATTACAATATGTTTAATGTACACTTTATTTGCAGGTGAAGTTTCCTAAAGGAATTATCAACGAGGTTTTTGTTTTTTTTGAGTGTCAGTTGAGGTTTCTCCTGCTGTCATTTTCATGACACCTGATCTGTGATCTGTTTCTCAGGTGTGCACCTATGACAGAGTCGGTCTGGGTTTCAGCCGAAGAACCCTGCAGAATGAAACTACAGGCACAGAGAAAGTCTGGGGAATATCAACCACTGGAAGGTATGAAAGTGTCTTAGTCTGAAACAACCCTCTACGGACACCTTGGCAATTGAATCGTCATTGGCTAGTACATTTTTTAGTATATATATATATATATATATATATATATATATATATATAATAAATGTTTGTAAAATGGCACAGTTTTTTAAATATCTGAAAGTACAGTGTTTCTGTAAAAAAAAAAAAAAGAGAAAAAACTAACAAAAATACTGATAAGATAATAATGATACGAAATTTAACTAATAAGAACAATATAAAATGCACTAAGGATTAATGAGCTGCTGGATTCATGAATATTATTCAGGTTGTGTGCTTCGCTCGAACTGATTTGCTGAAATCAAAAAATTGACGCGTTTAAGAAAGGCAGGGCATAGAGGAGAAAAAATAGTGTACAATATGTGGAAAAGAATGTGTTTTTTGAACCTTAAACCGCATAAACACATTTCATTACACCAAATACACCAAATAATGTTCTTTTTAGCAGCATCATATGACCCCTTTAAAAGCTGAAGAATTCCAAAGGAACGCTGTTATTTTGACAGGAAAATACAACAAAGAATATCGTTTACATGTAGTGCGTCAATTCTCTCTCTCTCTCTGCGTGTGTGTGAGACAAAGCGACGGCGAGTTGTGCGCCTTCACTCTATAGAGTTCACGGTACGTTAAATATAGGTGCGTTGCACATCCATTCAGATGAACTGAAAAATAGCACATCGCTTAACGGAGAGTGAAACTCTGAAGTCAGAGTGTTCGGCGAGTTAAAATATATCTGTGCTAAACTTATACTTAGCCTCCAGCTCACACACTGGCGATTAAAATCTGAGAATTTATTAGCCATTGACTAATATTAGACATAATTTAGTTGCCCAGAGTGAATATTTAGTCGTATATGCGAGTGATTTACTCGCAATGTAGAGGGTTGCAAAGTGTATTTTAGTTAAATAAATGCTTGTCACTACATTAGGCAGGACACTTTAACCATATTTCAAAGAACATAAATTTTTTTTTTTATTACTTATAAAGATGTACTTAAGACTTACTTAAGTGGGTCAAAAAAGCAGTTTGAAGTTCAGATATTTTGCTGAAAGTCATTTTTTAATTTAAAATGAACTATATTTGTGCAGCAGTGAAACTAAACAGTTTTCCAAAACTGTAGGTGTGACAGCACCAAAAAATAACATTGGCATCAATTAGAGCATCAATTCGAGCATTCTGGGTCCATAAAATGAAAAGTTGACCTCCTGACACAATTTTAAAAAACTGATATTGCTATAGTTTCTATATATATATATATATATATATTTTTGAAAGAAGTCACTTAAGCTCATCAGCCCTCATTTATTTGAATAAAAATACAGTAAAAATATTGTGAAACATTATTACAGTTTAAAGTGTTTTCTATTTGTATATATTTTAAATGTAATTATATGTAATTTATTTAAAAGAACTGCATTTATTTGAAATAGAAACATTTTGTAACATTATGTCTTTTTTAACCAATTTAACGTGTCCTTGCTAGTAAGTGTTAATTTATTATTTTAATAAATGAATAAAAAGAGAAATCTTACAGACCCTTTTTGAATTGTAGTGTACTTGTTTACAATACATGAAGATTTTATGGTTATATTAGGCAATAAATCTAAAAACAAAGAAACACCCCTCCCATGTTAATGGTTTTAATCCACACGCAGGTGTCTGTGTGTCTCGTATCTTTGACATTGGCCTGCTCTACTATTCAATCAGTGCTGTAGGACAGAGATGTCTTTGTCCTTGTCTTCTGGCAAGACATCCTGCCTTCAGGTTTATTCATCCTACATGTGGGAAGATAAGTCACTCTTATCTTGTTGCTGTTGACATGATAACATTTCTTCATGCATTAAAGTGATGTGTAGTGAGAGGACGGGGAGTTGGTTATCAGTGTCCTCTTTTCTCCTCTGTCTGGCACGTTTAGAAGGCAAACAGCAAGATTTAATTTTCCTAAAGTTCAATAAGCCAGGAGCAAAAATGTGGAGTATTGTCCTTTTTGTTCTTTCCTGAAACCTTTTCATTTGGAAACTGACTTGATTTGATGTTGAAGGAAAGCCAATAGTACATACTAATTAAATTTTTAATTTTTGACAAGGACATGTGCTGGTTTGTTCTTAGACTTATTGACTATATATATATACTACTGTACAAAACATTGTGCGTAATACTGTATCCTGCAGTGTGCTCAACTTGATCTTTTTCCAGTGTGGTCAAAGAATAAATATCAACCACTATTACACACATTTTTCTTTACTCATTATTTGATACTTATATTTAATGTTTATATTGGAATATTATATTTTGCACAAAATGTAATTAAAAATGCAAACCAACACTTAAATAATACCAGGACAGCACTTGCTGAATTAAATATGAAGCATAATGATTTTTTTATAATGAATATTCACTTTTCACCTTAATTTAAATGAAACACCAGAAATGTGTGCTTAATGATTAGACACAGCCCAAAACAATCATAAATATAATAATAACATGCATAAATGTAATAGCATAAACAACAATAATAATAATTATTGCTATTTTAAATAATAATAATTATTATTTCATTTTAATTTGGTTTATTATGCAAAAAAGTAGAAATAAAACAAATATTAAATATTTGTTCTGTAAAAAGGAATAATGGAATCTATACTGATATCAGTCTGAGAAAAGCAATGTCGGTCAGTCTCTAGTTTTTCTTGACCCCCTGCATATCTTGAAGAAATACTGCAGTAAATCACTCAGTGCCCACTGAATCTTCATGGCCTTTTTAGTTAATGAGGATGTCAGAAATAAAACCCATTAGTGTCTCATGGTACACAGTGCTTATTAGTTTAGTATGTCAGCCTCTGGTTTGAGGTCAGTTTGTCCTTCATGTAACATCACTGACCGCTTTAAAAACTGGGCAGCAGTCTGGGACAGTGGGCGTCCCGTCTGGAGGTGAAACGGACATGTGTGTCATAATGTGTCTCAGTGATTAATGAACTGTCAGATGAGTCATGTCTAGACTTTATTTGCACAAACCTGCACTCATTCCTGACCTGTATCTCTCCTTTCTTATCCTTCAGGATGGTGGATGACCTTCATCGATTGGTCAAGGCTGCAGATATAGCCACACCCTTCATCCTGATTGGCTCTGAGTTGGGCACGCTCAATGGCAGGTTCTACAGCCACATCCATGACACGTAAGTCATACTGTTCTGTTTGGAAAAAATGTCAGTCACATATCTGAACATGTCAGGAAGTTTGTTACCACCACAGAATGCATGTTACATTTAATGTTTTTGAAAGAACTCTTTTATGCTGCATTTATTTGATCAAACTATAGTAAAAACAACAATATTATGAAATATTATTACAGTTTAAAAACACTGTTTTCTATTTAAATATATTTGAAAATATAATTTATTCCTGTGATGCAAAGCTTTCCAGCATCATTACTCCAGTTTTCAGTGTCACATGATTCTTCAGAAATCATTCTAATATGTTGATTTGCTGCTTAAGAAACATTTCTTCTTATTATTGATTAAATCTTTTGTTCTGCTTAATTTTTGTGGAAACCTTGATACATTTAGAAGTTTGGAGTAAGTAAGATAAAAAAAAAAAATTAAATTAATCTTTTTATTTAGAAAGGATGCATTAAATTGATCAAAAGTGACAGTAAAAACATTTATAATCTTACAAAATATTTATATTTCAAATAAATGCTGTTCTTTTGAACCTTTAATTTATCAAAGAATCCAGAAAAAAATACATCAGGGTTTCCATAAAAATATTAAACCGTAAAAGCATTGGTAACAAGACATTTTCAACACTGATAATAATAATAAGAACCATTATTAATATTATTATATAAGTATATAATTGAGCACCAAATCACTATAATAGAGCAATTTCTGAAGAATCATGTGACACTAAAACTACAACTTTGCCATCACATAAATAAATTACTTTTTAAAATATATTAAAATAGAAAAAAGTTATTTTAAATTGTAATAATATTTCAAAATATTGCTGTTTTTACTGCATGTTTGATCAAATAAATGCAGACTTGAGGAGCAAAAAAGACTTCTTTCATAAACATCATAATTATTTCAAACTTTTGACCAGTAGTGTGCAATACATTGGCAAATAGTGTTATATATGCCTAACAGGGTTTTTCTTCCAGACATTTATACCTGTCACGACCAAAAGATCCATCAGAGCAGCTTGGGACTGACTTTTCGGCACACACTCCCCCAACCCCACCTCCACCCTCCCTCCATCTGACAGATTTAACGTTTCATCTGCTCTGATGTGCAGCTTTAAGACCCATAAATTCAGCTGCGTCAGGCCTGTAGCGCCCAAGGACTGAAAATATTGTCCCCGCTGCAGCTCTGAGCCCATTCATCTCACTCGATAGATGCTGTTCATTTCTCAATCGGTGTGTGGGGTCTCATCTGAGCTCTAGAAACATCCTCTTTGTGGTCTTTTCACCGTCTCTCTCTGTCTCTTCAGGCAAGTGTCTGACCTGGTGTTGATCGATCCGATCCCAGAGGATGTCTTTGAAGAGGAGAAGTGGCAGCAGTACTGGTGAGTCATCAGCTGAGAGAGAGAGTGTGAGGCACAAACATGATTTGTCAAATCCCAGCTCCATCCTAATGCTGAGAGCCAGAGGAAGAAATTAAAGGTGAAGTGTATCATTTTTTTTAAAGGTGTTAAAATGCTTTCTTTTATTTTTAGTAAGCCATTCAGAAGTTGATTTCCCTGAAAAGGATACAGACTGTTGCTGTATGAAAACTACTCTGGCCAGACACAATGAAAACAATATTTTTTTGTTGTTGCAATTATTAAGTTTGGTTATGCTATAGGAACAAATATTACGCACTTCACCTTTAACTAGTTTTTACAGGAAAATAATTAATTTAATCAAGTATTTGACCTGTTCCATATTTATTGATACACAGCTGTAGTATCTAATTTGATTGACAAAAATGATACTATTGTATTGCAACTTTAACATTTATATTACATTAATATTTAATATACATGGAAATACTATGGAATTCTTTGAAATGATTTTTTTCTGAATTTTATGGTGGTGTGTATGTATATGTTTGTTTATATACAGTATATTTGTAAATGTTAAAATATATATATATATATATATATATATATTTATTGATATATTTAGATATAATTTACATATTTATATGAATTATTAATATGATATAGATATTAAATTTATTAAATTAAACAATCTGTTCATATATAGCCTATTATACATATATTTTATATATATTTTCAGTATAAAAATAATACATTTTCAAAATTCATATTAAAAAAATATTTGAGAATTTCTTAGTATCTGGTTTGTCCTGAGCTGACATAAACTCCATACGTTTATACAAAACCTTATAATCCATGTTATTATACCATTTTAATATTTTTACTTTTAAAAATGCATTTTACTTGTACAAATAATAAGAATTTTATGCTAAAATCCATGTTATTATTATATTTTTTATTTTTTTAATTTTTTTAAATGTCCCAATCAAATTGAACCGATTGGTGACTCTAATTTGACTTTTTTTCTTCTTTTTTTGGTAAAGATTTGAATTGAATCATTGTAAAAGCAAATATTTACTCCGGTAATGTTTACATTTACCACATCTTTCGTCAGAGCTAAAAGGAGCAAAAACTGAGCTGCTCAGTGCTCACAGACACTAATATACAGCCAATGTAAGCACTCATTAAATATTTAAACAGCCAGGTACAGCTCCAATTACATGGGTATTTACAGCTAGTTGCAGTTTATGTCCATAGTTAAGCATGCTGAAGCTATTCAATTTCAGTGGAAGTCAGTAAGAAATAGAGTCGCATTTCCTGGCCTCGTTCTACCTGCTATTGGAGTCATTTAGAAGTGACATGATCGCAATTCCTCAGAGATCCCTTTTGCACTGCTTTAAAAGCCCTTCCTTCCTTCATGGAGAATATCCCGTTTCATAAACTTCTACCTCTATTATTTATCACGATTATGCGACTCGAATGAGTTCAGCTAGATAAGAAATGAATATGCCCGGATTGACTAATTTGTACATGACTGGAGGTGAAGCAGCGCCATTTATCTGGGAAATGTGCGCAATTACGCTTTGATTAATAGATGCTCGTTCCATTGAGTGCAAGACAGTGTACATGCAATCCAATTACTTAAGACACACTGAAATAAATGTTGTGGATATTAACTCAGGGCTTAAGTTAATATTCGTATCATATGAGTTTTATTACTGATCTTACTTAAAGAGCAAGAGCTGCTGGTTTAAATTAAAGATGCTGAGGATGTATTAAGCAGTTCTGCTTGCGATTATGTGATAGCCATGCAATATAAAATGAAGTCTTTGGGGAAAAATTGTATTAGAATTTTATTTTAGAACAGCTTCACAGGCTGGAATGATCCTTGGAATTTTTTTAAATCTATTTTTATTATCTGCAGTTATTGTCATAAAATTATGTGTTTAAAAATGCTGTAATATTGATCCTTGACAGTGTTATATTGGTATTATTTCTGTACTGTTATAGTTTTTTTTTTATTAGTTTTTAATTTCATATTTTCAGTGTTTTTTTATTTTAAATTTGAATCATTTTGTTATGTGCTTGTCATTTTTATACGTTTTTTATATATATATATATCTATATAGCTTTTATTTATTTTTATTTCAGTTTTACTAATTTTAGTACTTCAGCTTAGTTTAGTTGCTTGCTAAGGCAACGTTTCTAATTTTTGTTTACGTTTTTAAGTTTAAATTGTTCATCTTTTATTTTATTTTTCAGCATTATTTCCTTTAAATCTCCTAAAGCTATAGATTACAGTATCAGATATATAGACAATTAGATATGTGTTTTATTTTCATTATTATTTGATTAAATTCTTATTATTTGCTTTCAATAGGATCTTTTAGGATTGGTTCCAATTTTATATTATGATTTAAATTCCCGTACCAAACTTGCACATATTGCTTCAGGATTTTTTGACTAACATGACTTTCTAGGCCCATTTCCTGCTTACCGATTCATTTTATGTTACTAAGTGTCTCCAAGGTGTGTCAAAAGCAGGCGTTAATTCTTTGAGCGATGAGAGGCTTTTACATGAGGTGTAAACTCAAACCATAAATACTCTTTGGTTTGCTGACTGCAGTGGTTCCGTGTTCTTTTGAATGGATTTAATTGGGTCACAAGTCTGTGTAATTGCCGTCTCCTTCCTTTTAAGAAGCCTCGTGTGGCGACTAAGAGATAAACTGCCGGTGTCCAATAAGGACAGCCGACGCACCTGAGGATGACAGCAGAGACGGTATCAGCGTCTTCCCCATGCCAGCAGGATTTCCACATCAAAAGAGCGTCTCATTAACGCTGCCTCACTCTAAAATGAGTTCCGTTATATCCGACAAAATGAGTCACCCCTAATCGCTGGAGAACAAAACGGAGCAGCAGAGTGTCCCGGCTCTCATCCGGTCTGATCTCTGATGTGCGGTCAGGGACTCGGCAAATACTCCCAAGTTGTCAGATCATGAAAATCATCTGGCACTTCAGAGGTGACTTGTCAAGTTGAATCTACCCATCCTGGAAAATCCAAGTTAAATCAGAAAATTGGGTAAAAATGGGTTTTGCAACAGTTTAAGTGATCTGGGCTATTAGCTAGTGGACCATCTTGAACCAGCAACAAACAAACCAGCTTCTTTTCCTAACACTGGTTTTAGCTGGGTTTTCCAGTCATCTCGGATACGGTTGCTAGCGAACAGATGGTCTTTTTCTGTTGATTTTTTTTTTTTTTTTGCTGTGCTGACAAAAAGCAGCTGAATACAGTTCCTGTGAGGTTTACATAGTACAGACTGTGTTTTTGCTTTTGAAGGAACAGAAGCAGCTGTCAGAAAACCCCACGCTGGCATTTACACGTAAACATGTCAGAATTGTCAGATTTCAAAGTCTCTCTCAAGAGGGATTTCCCCAAGATAAAGTATTTTCTGTCTGTGCATCCCGTCTATCAATTGGCACAATGACGCTCATAAAAATCAGGAATTTATTTAATATGGCTGATAAAATAAAAAAATAAATAAAAAATCAGTACTGAAATTTTTCGTTATTCTGCCTTGAGTGTTGTCTATCTATCTGTCTATCTTTTTTTTCTTTACTTAGAGATCCTCATTTGAGTTCAGCTAGATAAGAAATGAACATGCACATTTATTTATTTAGACATCAAGCATATTTTTATGGCATAAAGACATGAATGAATGAAATGAAATGACTTTGAATATTAAAATATGTTCTTACAAGACTGGCTGAGTATTGGCACCATTTTGGCCACCATTATCTGTGGATATTTTATTGGCTGTACTTGTAGTTACCTGTCAGGAAAAATGTTTAAAGGGGTCATATGATGCGATTTCAATTTTTCCTTTCTCTTTGGAGTGTTACAAGCTCTTGGTGCATAAAGAAGATCTGTAAAGTTGCAAAGACTAAAGTCTCAAATCCAAAGAGATATTCTTTATAAAAGTTAAGAGTCAGCCACACCTACCTAAAACGGCTCGTTCTAACACGCCCCCACATATCTACCTCACTATGTGGGAAGATTTGCATAAGGCCGCCCAAATGTTCACACAAAGAAAGAAGGCGTAACTTTTATTCTCGCTGTAGTATTGTTGCCCCCGCCATATCCTGAAGACGCTGTGTGCTTCTTTGTGAAAGCAAAACTACTTTGTTTGGTCTTCCAAAAGAGGACGATATCCGCTTCGT
>NW_015552637.1:3131994-3157019 GCF_001515605.1 Sinocyclocheilus anshuiensis
GCTTGAAGTATTCGGCCAATCACAACGCACTGGATAGCTGGCCAATCACAGCACACCTCGGTTTTTCAGACCGACGAGCTTTGTAAAAATCGACGCGTTTCAGAAAGGCGGGGCATAGAGGAGAAACAATAATATACAGTATGTGGAAAATAATGTGTTTTTTTAACTTTAAACCGCATAAACACATTTCATTACACCAAATACACAAAATAATGTTCTTTTTAGCAGCATCATATGACCCCTTTAATGCCAGTGAATTTAATTAATTGATTGACTATTTGTTTATAACTTAAGAGTTTTGTGGTGACCAGAGCAAACATTGACTGATTTGACAGAGTTTATGCAAAATAGCAGCTGATTTCTTGTAACAACTCCCAATAGGAGTGACGACAGTAGAGCTCATGTGATTTGTCTTCTGGAGGTGTTGGACTGTAGTGAGAATGCCTACTAGCAACTAACGCAGCACAGCAACTTGCTGTCCTCCTGAGATTTAACTGCCATTAGTGTGAAGGCACCTTTAGAGGGGATAAAGTGGTGCAAGACCCTGCAGGGCTGAGCAGGCTTCAGCAGGTCTGAGGTACAGGATGATTGAAGAAGACTTCAGTCAGATGCCTTCATCTCATGATCTTCCTCTAACAGATATCTCTGAAACACAAGTCAATGGGACAAATCAATCGGGCAGTCAATGTGTAGGAAATTCATATTCGGAAAATTGCTGGACTTGCCTGTAATGTTTGTGTAGCTTTTCTTTCATTTCTTCTGCAGTAGGTGAGAGATCATCTGGAATTACATTGGTATGGCTTCAATAATGACAATTAACAGTAATTTGAGCTTCTAGTGCTGGATCAACTAGCGCCAGTCATCAGTAATGAAGTAAGGCCACACGTTAGTCTTTCTTTCCCTCTTCACTCACAGTGTGTCTAGTGAGACATGACTGCCCCCTACTGACCGCTTTCAGAATGACCTCACAACCTCCTGGAACTTTTTCTATGTACATTTAATGGCCTTTATACACAGCTATAGTTGACAATACGACTAATCTATAGCTGTTATCCAGCTGCTTTATTTAAGTTTTCTGAAACAGCGTAAAAGGGAGCATTATTTCAACTGAATCGCCGTTTTTGTCAAGGAGATTCAAAATGTTTAATGCAGGAACTAATCATAAAAAATCTAGTTAAATATCATTTTAATGCTTTTTTTTTAAATACTAATTTCACACATACCATTTTTTGAAAATTTGAATACAAGAAAACTGCCTCACTGGGACTTTTGTGAGCAGTTTTGAGTGATAAAGCCAAAGCAAGTGGATGTATTGAAATAGATAGTCTGAACTTCCCTGAAATTAATTGAGCTTCTCAACTCTAACCGTAATTTTTTAGTTTACATTAAAGACAGTTCATACTTGTGAGTCACGAGACAAGGAAGAATCAAACGTGTTGTTTACTGTAGTCCGGGTCAATGCTTAAATTCATGCGTCCTGGCTGGAACAACTTTTTTTTTGTTTTCATCTTTTCATAACGACTCCAAATGCTTCTAGTACATTGAGTTATATATATATATATATATATATATATATATGAAGTTTACAACATTAAAGTTCATTGAAAGTATGTTTTTTTTTACATAGCCTATTAAACGTTTACAAGTTTATAAAACAATTGATTTATAGCAAAAGCAGATAACTCCAACAGTCGTTTTCTGGCAAAAGCAGATAACTACACATTTCATGTTTTAGAGTAAAAAAAAAAACACTCGTTTAATCTTTGTAATCAGATCGCGCTATATGTGGAGAATAATGCAGGGCAATCAACTAATTTTTTTTAAAGTGGCGTTTATCGGTTTTTGCAAATGAACTCTTTGAGCGGAGGCTGGTGGGCTTGAGAATGGCGCGGCCGGCGGGCGTGCGGCAACCACATGTGACGACCCCGGGCTGGACTCCGCTTCGTCCACGGAAAATAAAAGTTACGCCTTCTTTCTTTGCGTGAACATTTGGGTGGCGTTATGCAAATCTTCCCACATAGTGACGTAGACAAGTGGGGGCGTGTTGGAACGAGGCTATTTAGGAGGGCGTGGACAAGTCTTAACTTTTATAAAGAATATCTCTTTGGATTTGAGACTTTAGTCTTTGCAACTTTAGGGATCTTAACTATGCACGAACAGCTTGTAACACTCCTAAGAGAAAGGAAAATTTGAAATTGCATCATATGACCCCTTTAAAGGTGGTCTCCAAGCCTAGCAGACTGGAAAATTCTCCAGATCCTTCTAAAACCAGCTAACAGACCAGCAGACAAGCTTAGGCTGGTTTAATACACCCCAATATCTAGTTTATTACTGTCATTGTATTGCATTGCATAATCCTTAAACCACCTAAACATTTAAGAATGGTGTGTTTTCCATATCTGTTTGTTCAACCAATATCAGATGTTCAGGATAATTTTTGCTAATTTATTTGGTGATGCTAGTGGCACAGAATTACATATTTCATCTTTAACATTTATGGATATTCACTTTGTTTTTGTTCTGTTGAATTGCACTGCTTTTGCTATGTAAAAATGTCAGTTTCATACAAATTAAAACAGTGAAATTTAATATATGAACTAGATAATACAGCAATAAAAAGTTTGTATTAGGCTAGCAGTTATATCCATTTGAATCATGGTAAATAGTCAGTCAAATAATTTGTATGTCATAACCTTGTCTCCCCTATTTGTGTAGCAGTCCAACTGGGCAGCTCTAGTGGTCGTACAGGACATAATTTGCCATGCAAATTCAGATGGACTCTTATCAAACACAGAATGTGTGTGTGTCAAAGAGAGAGAAACATTCAGACAGACTCATGTGTTAGTTCTTACAAAAGAAACAGACTCCATTCAGCCTGCACTAATCCAGATGGGAAGTCAAAGAGCAGAGCAAGTCCACGGCACCAAAGTCATTTCATCACTTTTTTTATTCATTTAGATAGTTTTCTGTCATGCTTAAGGAGGGGGGAAGGAGAGAGAGAGAACGGAAGGGAAAATGACCAACATTGGTGAGGTGTTTTTCTTGACACGACTTCCTCACTCTGTCTGCCTGCCGTTATCTGTTTAATTCATCCTCATATCTGGGCTGTCTTTACCCTCGCTAAATTTCCCTTTGACACGCATGCCTTCCTGCGCATAATCCAGACCTACCGGGCAGAATTAGCACCGGAGGAATTGATAGAATGACGAAATGGAGAGAATAGGACAGGTGGAAATAAAATGTCAGAGCGAACGGACTGATTTGACTCCGAATCAAATTGTCAGGCTCGATACGGGCCATGTTTTGGGGGAAATGCTGACAGATGAAAAGATGTCAGGGAAGAACGGTTTGAAGAAAAAGGGGTAAAATGACATGGAAAAGAATATTTAAAAAGATGAGCTCAAACTCTGTCTTAAACTTTCGATGCTAAACTTTTGATGGAAGGTCAAGCGTTTGGATGTGTATTTTTTTCTGGAGTATTTCAGTAGAACTTTTCCTGTTTTGGACCATTTTTGTGGTTATTGGTCATTAGTGGTGCGCCACTAGTAAGTTAGTAACCAACTATTTGAACAAACCCCCAAGTTACATGGCATTTAAAAATGATGTTAAAAATTAAAATTTTATTTCCATCTTTAAAGCAGCTGAAAAACTTTAAAACTGAATTATTTGCAATATATACTGAGTAAACAACAAGTATGTATAATTTGACTTTATATATGGTATTTATTATTTATAATTGTTGTTTTTATTATTTATTTATTTTTATTATTTAGATATTTACTAGTAGTTTTAACACACAAACAGATATATGTATATTCTCGCAATGCATTTATTTATTTTTATTTAAAAAAAAAAAAAAAAAAATGGGGGGGGGGGGGGGATCAAAAATACTGATAAGATAATAATGATACGAATTAATAAGAACAATATAAAATGCACTAAGGATTAATGAGCTACTGGATTAATGAATATTAATCAGGTTGTGTGCGTTTGCTCGAACTGATTCGCTGAAATCAAAACAGGGACAATAATAGGTGACCACCAGCCAATGAGATTGTCGTTTGCGCATTAGTTCCGCCTACTACAGGAAAACCCGGCAGTTCTTAAAAGCTGAAGAATTCCTAAAAATCCATACTAGGTTTTAATAGATAAAAAATAAATGAATTATGATTAATTTCATAATTTTTTTGCCCTTCAAATTTCTGAAATAACTACTTTTGTACATTTTAACCCTATAAAAATTCGAAATAAAAAAAAAAAAAAAAAAATTCTAGCTGTTAGTAGATTCAAATAATTAATTGTTTAACAAATTAATTAATTTCATGTTTTTTTTCTTATCTTTTCTGTATTTTTACTTGTAAATTACAACTTAAAAATAGCTGTCAGAAGAATACAATTATTTTCATGACTTTCTTTTAATTTTGGAAATAACTACATTTGGTTTTTCTTGTTTTAACTATAAAACGAAATTACAACTTAAAATAAAAAATGCATATTAGCTGTCAAATGAATAAAATAATGAAAGAGTTGTAATTAATTTGAAGATTTTTGTTTTTGTTTTTAAGGATGGTGGCAGTATTACTGGTTTAAAAACAGTTAAGTGCACATTTGTTTGTTTGTTTAACAGTGATAATTCCTGTTTGTTATTTGAAGAGGTTTAATAAAGGTTAAAAATTCCAGGCTGTTTGGTGAATTGGCTCATTAATCTTTTGTGAATCGTAAACATGACTCGCAGTGTGTTCTTTGCTCATTGTTCAAATGAGATGATATCTTACGAAACCGCATGTGGACATGCACAAAACTTTCCCTATAGCTTACATTTTTAAAATCACACATTTCATTTATTAAAGTATTCTGTAATTTTAGTTGCAGTCTGTCAAATCATTTGGGTTTTGAGGAGAGGCATTCTATTATTTTTTGAAGTGATCAGACTAACTAGATTTCTGCCTGCTGGATGATAAAACAAAAAGAAGAAGCAAAAAAGAAATCAGATTTTGACTTGGAGCAGTCAGCAAGCCTATAATACCCTAGCAACTCCCTAGCAACCATCCAGCAATGCTCCGGCAAGCTCCAGAGCATCAACAGAAGAGCTCTATCACGTGTGTGTTAGTGTGAATGAATGTGTCTAAATATTCTTCATGAGTGTTTCTGTGTCATTGATTCATTCTTCATAAATGAGCTGTCATTGTGAAGCATTAGACTGCGCAGCGAGGAGTCATTTAGTCCTTCATGCGCGGGTAATGACCGCTCAATTAATGCAGTTCATCACAGCAGACGCCTGTCACTGATTCTGCTGCGCTTCTGGCTCCAGTGTTCTGGCCTTTAACATCTCCTCATTGTGACCCTTACAATTAGTTTGAATAAAAGGTCTTTTTGGATTTTTCATGATATGACCCCTTCAATGTCTTATGTTTGTATATTTTTACAGGTACTCTCACCTCGTCCCGTCCCTGCAGATGATGCAGTTCTCTGCAGCCGCAGGCTTGAGTCGTCTGCTCATTATTCTGGGGGTGTTGAAGCCGGTCTTTCAGGGAGGAGACGTCTCAGAGGAACTCGTACAGCGACAGGTCAGTCCACAAACTCTATCTGAGCCTGCTAACACTTCATGGATTAAACTTGCATCCGTTTAGTCAACAATCCACCATAATTAACCACTATTGTGGTCACTTAATTTCAGGGTTAGCAGATTCTGTTTCAGTTTTCAATGTTTAAAGGCTAATTGTGTCTTGTAAGCAGATCAGAGTAAATGTACAACTAAAGGTTATGATGACACTGCTCCTAGTTTTCTACAATAGTGATTCGTAACCAGGGATACTCATACTCCAAAAGGTATTGAATAAATTTCATTCTAGCTGTGAATAGATTAATTATGATTGATTTCATGATTTCGAAGTTCTGACATTTGATTTTACCCATTTAACATATATAAAAATAAATGAAAACTTAAAATAAAAAATATATTACCTGTCAAAATATTAAAAACATTAATGGTGAATAATTTCAGGATTTTCTTTGAAGTTCTAATATATATATATATATATATGTTACTTTATTACAGCTTTTTAAAAAAAATTATACTTGCTACCAATAGATTAAAATAATTATTTTTTTAATAATTTCATTTTTTTTCTGTCAAAGTTCTGAAATAACTTTTTGCTGTTAAACTTACAAAAAAACAAACTTTCAACAGATTAAAAATTGTTTAATGAATCATTAATTTAATGATTTTCTTTTCTCTGAGGTTTTGAAATAACTCATTTTGATTTTACTTGTACACCTATAAAGAGAGAAAAAAAAAACATTAGCTGTCAAAAGATTAAATTAATTGTAATTTTATGATATTCTTTTCATTTCTGAAATAACTTGGTTTTACTTGTTAAGTTTTAATTCACAGCTGTCAAATGATTCAAATAATTAAACCATTGTGATTCATTTCTTTTTTTTCCACTGACAAGAGTTTTCATGATATCTGTTTAAAAACATTATTTAAGTGCACATTTCATCTTTGGCATTCGATGTTTTAAAAAAAAAGCAAAGCAATGTAAGTTGTGTCAATTTGCATTGACACCTGCAGACAATGACATAAGTAAAAATCACATCGTCCTTCGCTTATAGAAGTTGTACCGTTTTTTGTGGAACTTCAACGAACTTTATTACTGATGGTGGCGAGACAAAACAGGTTCTAGAACATGGCAACTTGGTGGCGCTGTTGCGTAAATTACAGCTGTCTCTATGAGCCGTCTGACATGCGGGGCAGGATTTCTGGAGAACAAGAGAAGCAGTTTAACGATCAGTTGTCTAAAATGAACAACTTTCCCGGATTGTGTGAATGTGAGGCGGAGGCTTTTTGAAACGCCTTCAGACAGGGTTTCTCGGGTCACGATGCAAAACAGCCGCGTGCAGTCAAGGTACGAGGCCGCTCTCTTCGCTCCAGTTCCACCCAATTTCATGCACGTTAACATGCGGCCACGAATATGCAAAACATTTATTCGAATTTTGAATGGCCCCCTCTTCCCCTCAAAAAGATACAGATTCCCATTTACGACATGAATCGAAGGTTGACCTGAGGAACGGAAGAGGTGATTTCGAGGAATGTTTCGCCTTTATAAGGAGGTTGAAATAATTAATGCACAACAGGAAGGTGGTGATGACTAGCTGCGTTTTTTTTCTATATTTCATACATGCCCATCCTTCCTCTCTATCTGCATAAAAACAGACACAGTGTTTTTTAAGACCTCTGTCTCATTTGTCTGGGAAAGATTAGAAGCATAAAACGAAAGCAATATGTTTCTTTGTAACGGTAGATTTCAACAAAACAAAACAAAATAAACGAGCTTTAAAATATCTGGCTGTTTGCTAGAGACAAAAACAACCTTGTGCTTGTGTTGTTGGTGTAAATGCGGCAGGCTGCTTGAAGCAAAATGCGTCCATGGCATGCAACTGTTTTAGTGTACAGTTATTATAAATGTATAAATAAACCTCAGGTCAGGGCCGTGCACAGACCTTTTGAGGGGCATGTGCTGAAACTGAAAAATTATGAGGTTTAATGACAGTTTGAGCGGATCCAACAAGATTTAGTCATGAGCTCTTTTTAATACCTTTCATTAGCTAAATATTTGTAAAGCAGACAGACAGATGTAAAGGGTGACCAATATCATTGATTGAAGGGAAAAAAAAAACACCATCACCAAAAAAAGGGCACTTTGGAGTGTAAGGGCAAAAAGGGCATGTGCTCTGCACAGGTTGAGCCCTACCTGTGCACGTGCCTGCCTCAGGTTATGGTTGCAACCATAGATGCATTTGTGCTGCATTTGGAAACTTCAGACATATCAATGGCGCTGGTGTTTTGGAGAACTGCTTGCATGGAAGCCAATAGAGATGATGCCCCAGTCCACTGAATAAACTGCTTTGCAAAAAAAAAAAAATATATATATATATCTATATCTATATATTGTTTTATAAGAGAGGCCACGTGATGCATTAGTCTCTGCATCTCTATGGTTGAGCTCAAATAATCAAACTGCACTACAGCTAATATCTTAGTTTAATACATGCTCATTTTATGGTTTATATTTAATAAAAGAAAAGAATATGAATGATTGCTGCCATATATTATACACTACGGTTTAAAAGGTTAGTGTCAAAAGAAGTCTCTTATGCTCATCAAGACTAAATTATTAGATTAAAAAATACCATAAAAACAGTAATTCTACAATTTTACAATTCTACAATTTAAAATAGCTGTTTTCTATTTTAATTTATTTTAATATGTATTTTATTCCTGTGATGCAAAGATCGATTTTCAGCAGCCATTACTCCAGTCTTCACTGTCAGTATTTGAAATAGAAATCTTTTTTAACATTATAAATGTCTGTACTTATTGTCACTTATGATTAATTTAATGTGCCCTTGTTATATAAGACTTGTGGAGAGAGAGAAAAATACTGACAGCAAACTGTTGAATGGTAGTGTATAACCTACTGACTTTTTGGACTTTTGTCTTATTTACAATATACAGAATGGTCTTTAAAAATGTCCACTATTTTAAACACCTTTTTGCTTTCACTAATTTAGCTACAGAGTGACATGCATTTTTAAAAGTACTAATATTTTGTCTCTTAATTAATATAGTTGCATGCATAATTATACAAATTGAAAAATGCAGTATATAGATTGTCACACCGCAGGCCATGTTAACTTAAGGTCATGCATTTGAAGTATTTCAGGCCAGATGTCAAGTCTATTGCTATTGCTCATAGAGACTTGTCAATGGATGTTCAAACTACAAATCACATGATTTAAAGAAATAAAGGAAAAGGTGCTGTCAGTGCTTGGACTGCACTTCTTTACACAAGAACACAGACAATCAAATAGCAATTAGTGGCTATATTGTGCTTTCATGTTAAACTGAGAGGAAGCGTGGCTCTTGAAATGCCTGTCGACATTTAATTTGACCGCTCTGTCTCTCAGAATGGAGGGTCTGCTCCTCTCGAGCTGTTGCCTCAAGTGTTGACTTGACGCTTTCAAGTGTGTCTGTCTGAGGTCACCGAGAGTGTTTTACATCTGCGTGTATATTACAATCACCAAAGAGTAAAAATTAAATATTGGAACAACTCGCGTTGTTTGAGCCACCTTGTCCGCCGTACAGTAATATATCTCTATGTAAATACATTTGTCTCAGCTATTAAGTGAAGCTAGAAATCAAATCAATGCATAAATCAGTGCTTGTTATGATTGTTTCTTGTGATTGTACTGTCAGAAATATCTGCTGTGTAACCCTGCCCATCAGAGCGCTGCAGTAGACGAGCATTTCTTTCTCAATGAGAGCGCATCTCAAGTCAGGTAACCACTTTAGCTTCAATTAATAGTTTGAGAAATGGCTGTACTTATTGTGGCCTCAAAAAACATACTTTCAACCACATTTCACATTTCGTTAGGACACTTTCGTTAATGAAATAACCTGTAATTACTCTGATAGGACACCTGCGTGAATTAAAATTTATTGCAGTAATTTTTTGTTTGTAATGTAATGCAATGAGAATTAAATTATTTTAAGTGTGATAAAATACTTCTAAAACCACTGTATATAATATGCATTGCACAGGGATTATTATAGTTAGCTAATTCTAAAAAAAAAAAAAAATTACTTGAACAAAAAAAAAACCTTTAAAATAAAATAAAAACTTAAACTTATTTTATTTTAACTAGTTGCCTAAGCAGCATTTCTCATTTTCATTTAGTTGATTTTAATGTACTAAAATAACTAAAACTTAAATAAAAAAGAATAAAAACTATATAGAAAAATGTAAAAAATAACATTTTAAATTTTAAAATTAAACCGATAATAATAATAATAAAAAAAACTAATAAAAATTACAAAAACACAGATGGAAAACTAACTTAAATTAAAATTAAAATGAAAACAGGAAAAACATTTAAAAAAAAAATATTAATAAAGCTATAATAGTATCTCAATGATACTAAAATAACACTAGTGGGACCTGATTTTGAGTTTTTTTCCCCGATAGCTAAAATCTTAGATAACTAAAAGAGATAACTTTCATTTCTGCTTTTTGAAACAATACATTTCATCGGACTACAGCAATAACAATGTTCATCATCATCATCATCATTGTTATTATTCATTTTGTTGAAATTTCTGATAACCAGTATGCAGAACTGATTTTTAATTTGCTTTATTTAGGCTTTTTGAAACTATAATAAATATGATGGATCTGCTACAAATGATTATTGCTGCAGTCCAGTAATATTAATTTATTCTTGTTAATTGTGCTAATTATGAATAATAATAATTATAATAATAATAAAAAAGCTGCTTAAGCAGAAAAGTTTGGACAGTGTATGTGTAATGCAGAAAAAAACATTGGTCAAACAAAGCAATTAATGGTGTGTTAATAAGCAATCTCTAGTGTGAAGTGTGAATTGCCTTCATTTATGCTGCTGTTTGAATGTCCTTGACATTTTCAGAGAGATCTCCAGATATAAGCCTCTCTCTAGCAAGACATCTGTGCATGTGATCACTGGGGGATCCTTTGATGATCAGCTTCCTTCAGATCTCAACCAAGTGAGTGTCTTTCACAGTCCCACTTTCTACCTTCATTTCTGAACTTTAGTTAGTTTTAATCAAAGGCAAATCCTTTGCTGAACGTCTCATTAACTGTCAGGTGGTTGCTGAACTTCAGAGCAAGTTTTTGGAGCGCTCTTATCCCAGTGCCAATCACATTCAGATTCGTGGGGCGGATCGTCACATGATCTACAAAAATCCATCCTCGCTTATCAAACATTTGCATAAGCTCGTGTCACAAAGGCAGTCCAACCAACAGAGGCAGTGAGATGCTTCAGAAAATGCAGCCTCTCTAATAACAAAAGATCAATAACAGCTCCTTCCCTGCAGCTGTCACATACTCTCTTCAGTGATGCAAGAGGCCAAATAACAGCTTCATATTTCTGCTTACAATGGAAACTGAAATCTCTGTAGTTTGTTTGTTGATGGATTGTACATTTTGGTGAACTGCTGAAGACATAATTTAACTGCATTTAACTGTACTTATTTTTTGTCAAAATGCCTTTTTATTAATGCGATTAAAGTCAAGTAAATGAAACTTGTCATGAAGTCATATGTCACGCATATTTCAGATTTCTTACAAACAATACTTTATTTAGAGGCCAAAAAGGTGCAAAAAATGCAAAAGTGTTCAGTGCAAAGAAAAAACATTTTCGATTCACATTGCCATCAGTGACATAACATATAATAGTCCTCCTGATTATATTTCAACTCTATTTATTAGCCTCTAAATAAAGTATTTTTGTAAAAATCTACCATTATGTGTGCTCCACTCCTTGTTGAACCTATGCACAAAAGTATTTATGTACTAACTCCAGTATTTCCAGTAAATGTAGAAATTATATTTTGCTTAAAATAAGAAAAAGAAAAAAAAACTAGGAATTTATTTGCAGCATTGAATTTTTTTCTATTTTTAAAATAATTTTTTTATATAATTTATAAAAAATGTACACACATTCACACGTTTCCCTTTTGATGAGACCTGTAAATGTTTCCGTTAGACATCCTGAAAGAAGACAATAACATGGTCTGTTTATCCTGAGGATTGAAGTTTAATTGACACCACATCAAAATAAAAATTTCCAACAGATCCGGAATTTTATTCCATCCATATACATGCATAGCAACAACATTTTTAAGAAATATTTTTCTTACATAAGGACATTGGAATGATAATTTTTACAGTAGTCCCTTGTCTCATCCCACCCATCAATAATCACCATTGATAAACCTGCTTTTTGTACAATTTCATTTTTTTTTCCAGGAGTAAGAAATAGCTGCTCTTCCCCCTTTATAATACTGCTTTCCGTAATGTTCCCGCCCTCCTCCTTTTTTTCCTTGTTTTTTTTTTTTTTTACTGTTCATTTTCTTACTGAAAGACATGAATTTTGCTTGTATAATTTTTTTAAACAGTTAGCGAGTCTTATGTAGGACGGTGTTTGAACTGAAACGTGCTGGCCATTAGCCTACATGAAATGCATCAATGCAATGATAATTCACCACATTCATTACTGATAAATCAGTTATGTAAATGGGAGAGACGGACTCAGTAGTATAATTGCAGCAGGTGCACAATAAGTTTTCGTATACATGATATCACTGCTGGTGGGAAGGGCCCCATCTCGTTCTTTGCGTGGGGGCCTCTAAGATGTACGGTACTGTCACAGAGGCGGCAATACTTCCCACTGCCTGCTGGCAGTGCTGACCCATTTATGCCTTTTCCGGCAGGTGTGGATTCCTCCACAGGTGATTTCGAAGTGGGCGATACATTCTCGTTTGGGTCGGGAGGGTTCTCGGCTCCCCACGTGGGAGAGGTTTGTTCCTCTGGTGATGAGGTGTTGTGAGGCTGATTCTCTTGCTGGGGAGTTTCTGGTGTCTGGCGATCCTCTTTATGACCACCGTTGACAATCACCATGCCCCTGTTTTTGGGCAGCGGCTCCTTGCCGGGATGGGGGCAGCCATTGGCCGCAGGTGGTTCTGTGCCCGTCTCACCTGCGCCGTTGCTGCTTTGCTCTTGTTCGGCCGCCTCACCCTGCATAACGAGACTCCCTGCCATGTAGTCGCTGCTTTTTATCCCGAAATACGGCGATATTGGCTCTGTACCTTTCATCTTCTTTATTGCTCCAGGATAGAGACAGTGAGGCAAAAACATGTTCTTGTTCTCATCTTTCGAAGTCATGAGCAATGCATCACCGAAAGCTTTCTGATCCGGCGCCGGCCCGAGGTGTGGCGGAAATATGCCTCCGTTTTGCACCATCAACTTGTTGCCAATGTTTTTCTCACATTTCACAGAACTCTTATCATAGATGTCTTCTGAATTATTGCCTTCGCTCTTGACGCCCGGGAACATCGGCTGCTCCAGACTGCCGATCTCGCCATGCTGAGCAGATGTGAAAGGGCAAAAGTTCTGTTTATGGGCAAGGTAGTTCTCCACTTTGTTAAAACTGATCTTGCACACGGTACATTCGTGATAGTCCAAGAGTTTTTTGGGGGAGTTGCACGACTTGTCAGGAAGAGGTGAGCTCTTTTTGCTGAGATCTATCGGAGCATCTAGTTCATGTGGGTCTGCACTAGTGTTACCTTTGTGGACAAGGATAGGCTTGGAAACGGTAAGAGAAGCATCTAAGTGTTTCGGGACAAGGCTTGGAAAGATGTCACATCGTGGATGGAAGCGGTCAGCCAGACTTTCTACCGATTCCTGGGATGTACAGGGATTTCCTAGAGTGGGCATGCCCAAGAATCCTGGCTGTGGCCCCATGGGCTGCCGTTGCTCTTGGTCAGGTAGACACATCTCGTACATCTTTCTCCGCTTGCGCGTTCTCATGGTCCGCTGCATGGCGGGCACCTTCGCGGACATGCGTTTCATGGGTGGGTCATGGCGAGTGGCGCAATAGTACTGCTTGTGAACCATGAACGTTTCATGCCGGCTGAAGGTGATGTTGCATGCTTCACAGGTGGTCTTGTTTGGGTCATTGTCACCATCCACCAAAGACGTGCTGGGACTCTTCACCTCAGGCTGTTTTCCGCCGAGCCGTTCCTCAACTCCTGTTGGTGTAGTAACCTTCTTTACTTGCCCAGGAAGGTCTTTTTCTGGCACTTTCCCACCAGCGTTCATAATATCCAAAACAGATGAATTCAAGCAAGCTGTTGTCACGAGATGACTGTCAGTTTCTGATGGAAGGCATCCGGGGAGCATACCGACCGAAGTGTGGCCACTGTTTGGACTTATGGCATCGGACACCTTGTCCGGAACACTGGAGAAATCTGGAGACTTCGCCATGTGCTGCCAGCGACTGTTGCAGTAGTGCTTCTTGTGAACTAAGTAGTTGTCTAGATTATTGAAAGTGATGTTGCATTCAAAGCAGGTCGCTCCTTTGGGCATGAGAGGACTGTAGATGACAGGAGGGTAGCTGTTCCCTCCATGGCGTAGCCTGCGATGCACCAGCTCTGACATTTTGGCTAGAATCTCAGATGCTTGTGGTACCACAGAAATGTCCTGGGAGAAAGCAAACTGTGACAGGAATGGACCCATGGGGAAAGTTGGGCCCATGTTGTGCTGGACCGGCGAGGAGGCTAGCCGTGGACTAGAGGGTTCCGACTTGATTCTGGTGTAAGAGAAACTAGCCTTGCTTCCTGGGTGACTTTCTCCCTTCTGCAGGCCGAGTGTAGGTTTTTTCTCAGGTCTTTCGAGTTCTCCATCAGGGCTGTTGGCCTTGTTAGGTATGCTTTTGGGACTTTGCATAACCACATCCTTCCTGCCCGACAGTTCTGCTCGTGCCGCCTGTAGGCTTTCCTCTCCTCCTCTTGGGGAGTTCTCGCTGTCGCTCTCCCTGTGAATCTTCCCGGAGTGTCCGTGTAAGTCTTGATGCTGCAGCAGTTCCCTGTGGTTCTGGAAGCTGATGTGGCAGTGATTGCATCTGAAGGCTGCCTGCGACAGGTGTGAAAGGATGTGGTGCTGGAATGTAAGGAGTGAATCTGCTGTGAAGTTACAGATTGTGCATTTCAAGCTGGTGCCAGGGGGAAGAGACTCTTCCATTTTGACAGCTGTGAGAAAGAAAAAAGACAGTTGTTTTTGTTAATCTTGCATTTCCACTAATTTTACATCTGTTTCCTAGACGCACATTATTGCCTGATGAAGATTATTTGATCTAACCTTAATAAACTGCTAAAACTGTAATGGTTTCTTGATTTTTTACATGCAAATATAGAATTTTAGTTCATTTTAATATTAACATAAGCAGGCTTTTGGCTGTTGCAGATCAAACAACCTAAAATGGCACTGAATGTGAAGTACAATGAAATAGAATAAGGACAGACATATATTATTATTAATTTATATTTACTATGTATTTATTTTGTGTGTATATAAATAATAGTAAAATATTAATATAAAACAATATTATTAATATCATTATAATTATTATTAATCATAATAATATTAAATAAAATTAATTCAACTTTCTCTGATATATTGGTCACAAATGTTGGAGTTCCTCAAGGCTGCGTAAGTTCCCCCCCTCTTTTTACATTATATACAAATGATTGTAGAAACCAGTACATAACTATATTATCAAATTTTCAGATGATACAGCTATACTTAGTTTGCTGACAAAGAATTCAGATGTCGTTATGTATAAATTAGAGATAGAAGGGGTTGTGCGGTGGTGTGAGGAACACAACTTGATGTTGAATGTTAAAAAAAAACTAAAGAAATGATCTTTTGAGATTGGTGGGTGATCATAGTCCAATTTTAGTTAATGAGGAGGAAGTTGAGCAGGTAACAACTTATAAGTATTTAGGTATTTACTTTGATTCTCAGCTGCAATGGAGTGATCAAGTGGACTATGTTTGTACACGAGCTAGTCAGCGCCTGCATTTTTTGGGAAGGCTCAAGGTTTATGGGGTGGACAAAAGTATCAAGTTATTGTTTTACAGATCAGCTTTTGAATCCATAATATGTTATGGTTTTACAATGTTTTGGCAATTTCACTGTTAAACTTAGATCACAACTTCAAAATGTGGTTAGAAGAGCTGGAAAAATAATTGGTATGTTGTCCCCACTTTCTCTTCAGGACATTTTTGAGAGGTCTGTTAGGAAACAGATTCTTAAAATTATTGGTGACCCAAGCCATATTCTCCACAAGGAGTATGAGCTGATGCCCTCAGGCAGGAGATATAGGGCAGTGTTTCCCAACCGGGGTGCCGTCTGTCGAGAGCAGTACCACATTGTAAGATGAATAGGTACAAATTTTCTCTAATTCCATTATCTATCACATTTTTAAATAATAAGTGACTAAAATTGTTGTGTGGGTGAGGGTAATGTGATGGGTAATATGTAATGTTGGTGTATTATTAGGATTGTGTAGGAGTGTAATTGAATAAGTGTATTGTTGTATGTTTGATCTGCTCTCTGGATTGCAAATTTCTGGAAGACAAATTTCTCCTGAGGGAGATAATAAAAGAGAAACTAAACTAATAACAATCATCATCATTAATGTCCAGGTTGGCTGAGTTTCAAATAATATTAAAACATGTTTAATTTTATAACAGTTTAATGTTTAATGATATTCTACCCTTGTACTATATGTTTACAAAACCGAAACATAATTGACTAAGATTCAAGATTTGATATGCAAAATAGGAATGGGTGATGAGTGAGCTAAATGTGCAATGATGGTCAGAAATAACAATTTTTCTAACTGTCAAAATGCATTGAACTTATGATGCCATCATACTCACCACTGTGTGAGCTCAAGTGCATCTCCAGAGCACGAGGGTTGCTGAAGCTCTTGTTGCATTGTGGGAAAGGGCAGATATTGGGAGTTTGGTGGGAATTGGCGTCAGTCTCTTCAGAGACGTTATCAGGTTCCCTCTGCCGCCCACTGCAGTAATACATCAGGTGGGCCTGAAGGTTCCTCTCACTCCTGTACCATATCCCACACGCTTTACAGGGGAAGATGTCCTCTGAAACACAGAGACAGGCATGTGAAGGCAAACCTACAACAGTTCTGCTGAGTGTTTAATTTGACACATTATGAGCTTTATCAGTAGCATTTATGCTGCCTCTAAAAAGACTTAAAAGTCAAAAGGTGCAAACACACCTTTTGCAAAGAAGTTAATTTATTATTGAAATTCTCAACATTTGGCTATGGAATGGCATTTCTTATTCATACTTCTTCAAAAGTGGAAGTAGAAGAGAGAGGAATGGTGCAATTCCTTACAAATTCCATTCCTATAGGGGATATATCTGAAGGGGCGTCTGGAGTGTTTGGGACGTCTGAATGATCAGTTCACATGCACGGCTCAAATAACAGTTTTAAATGACATTTCTGCTGTGATGTTGCATGGCAACAGAGATGATTCCAGTAGGCTTGTGCCCTTTCCTCAAGGGCAAATGAAAACATTGCACCATCTGCTAGCAGCATCCTGTGTCAAGCTGAACTCTAGACTTCCCTGATAAAGTCAACAAACAAAGTATTTGCAAATGGCTTGAACTTTGCAATTACAAGGTTGGTCAGAGTCCAGATATGTTTACTGTACCCCTAAACTGAAGGGCAGAACATCACATTCCTCCAGCAGAGGTTAATCTGTGAATAACTCCAGCATCCTCTGTTTTCAGGGTAATACGTGCGTGTGTAACACATTCTGAACTGGCTCAAACGATTGGTTGGAGAGCTCAACAGTGCAGCCGCGGGAACAGGTGAGACCCCATATGCGGCAATATTGTGGCCAAGTTTTACAGCGAGACTCAACCGTACGGCCTCATTGTAAAAGTATGTTGACAGTTATTCGTTTTGATTCGCTGCATACATGTTTATGATGCCTGTGGACAGTTATTGAGCTTGTGTGTAAACAGAAGCAGGGCTTACTGTTGACTATAGCTGTAGGTAATATGGAGGCCATGGCAGCTTGCTGGGGCAGGAGCTGGATGGTGTCCAGAAGGCGTGCTGGGTACATGCCCTCACCGAGAGACATGTGATTGACCGCCTGCAATCGAGAGTCAAAGTCCACTGCGAATGCCACCAGCTCTTCACCTTCCATCATGTTCTTGGTCGTGGTGCACCACAACTGACCACCTGCGTGAGACAAGAAAACACACATTATCACTGCTGCATTTAGACACTTAAGTTTCAAAAGTATGCAAATGTTTCACATGTAAAAACTGATTTAAACATGGAGTAGTTTGATCAGTTTTTATGATGCATTTAAATGAATTTAAAAGAGAATTAATTACTCCTGATTCTTTAAAGATGAAATGTGTACTTCTCTCCTTCCGCATTATACATGTGAATAATTTGCAGCATAGTAAAAATATTTCAAATAAATGTTATTTTGAACTTGCTATTCATCAAAGAATCTTAAAGAAATGTATTATGGTTTCTAACAAAATATTAAGCAGAGCAACTGTTTTCAAAATGTTTCTTTAGCATAAAATCAGCATATTAGAATGATTTCACTGAAGACTGGAGTAATGATGCTGAAAATTCATCTGTCTTCACAGGAATAAATGACATTTTAAAATATATTATAATAGAAAACTGTTATTTAAAATTGTAATAATATTGAACCGTTTTTACTGTATTTTTGATCAAATAAATGCAGCCTTGGTGATCATAAGAGACTTCTTTTAAAAACATTAAAAATCATACCAACCCCAAACGTTTGAACTTTAGTCTGTAATATATTTAAAATTCTAAATTGTAGTTTAGAATAGTTTTTATTCTATAGTTTTTGCATGCATTATTTAACATTTATTTAAATATTATTTTATATAAATTATTATACATTTTCCACACACATTTATTTACTTTTTGCATCAAACGCTAAGTTTACTGGAAATTATACAGGTATTATAATTAAACAGGAAAATGCCATACAGGACAGCCTTAAATTCATAAAACAAAAAGTTTTATTGGAAAATGACCATAAAACAACATTTGTCCAAAGGAATTTGGGGAGTATTCAGGAAACAAAAACAAATCACTCTTTTTGCAATTTTCATAATGTTATGCACTTCATCTTTAATTAATCATGTTGCTCTAAAGGGATGGTCAATATTTACGGTCTACTGTACATTTCAGTTCAGATCAAACACTCTCTGAATACATTCAGAAAAGAAAAGAAGGAAGGGATAGACGGGAAGTCAGTGAAGGGTTTAAGCTCAGATAGCATTTATCATTGCACACGGACGGATTTCAGACACACTTCATTTGCCATTCAAGAGATTAAAGTTTTAAATATGATTATTTACAAACAAATCTGGCTTCTGAGATAACAACAAACTATGATACGCAGATGCTAAATGGCAGAATTAGGACATTGTATCAGTAGGGAAGCTGGACAATTAATTAAAGCTCTCAGAGATGTGCAAACACACTGACGGAGCTTCAGAGAGGAAGATGAGCTGCACTTTCAGAGCAGCTGTTGGAAAGGTAAGGAGTGAAAAAGAAAGGGAATGAAATTCCTGAAAATGGTCTGAAAGAATGATACTGCACAGTGCGAGTCGTTTGACTCATTGCCTATTCAACTACTCTTCTGGACAACTAGCTGGCTAATAAAAATAAGCTAACAAGCACACATTTAAGGAGAAACCTTAGGATGAAATGATTTAATAATCACTGTATTTTCAAGGGGTGCTCAAAAATGAAAGATATCATACAATCAGTTCAGATATATAAAAAGAAGAAAGTTGGAGAATAAATGGCTTTCTATGCAGGCGCTGACTGCGAAAGCTTCTGTGTTAGAAATGCTGCCTGAAAGAGCAGCTTATCATGGTGTGAATCTGCAGCGGGGAGACACGCTCTTCAGACGGGTCCTCTTCATCAGCAGGATCCTGTCACACACCACACACTGCCTGGAGAGGCTCTCTCCTTCCTTATCTCCTAATTAAAATAACAAAAACTGCCGTCGCCATCAGCGCAGATCAAAACTGTCACCTGCACCAGCAGGAGGGCGCAGGTCTCCTCTGCCTGCTCAGAGTACTGCTGGAAGTTGCATGAAGAACTCATTACTTGCACTAGAAAAGAAGGCAGAAATGTGATGTATGCAGGGCACTGCTGCATTGTGGGATGGTCCGTGAGTTGTGGCGTCAAAACGGATCATTGGCAAACTTTGAGACTGCCCAGAAATAAGGTGCAATAAAAATCAGAACAATATTAGTGTTGCTGTCATGTCCTTCTCCAATGCGGATGTTTTTGCGGCTGCGAGGTGAGTTTTACAGCAGTGCTTTTCAACTCGTTTTGCTTCAGGTTTTAAGATTCTACATCAGACATCAAGTGGCAATCCAACGCATTACATACAGTATCATACAAGTGTTATTTTAGTATTGTTTATATAATATTGCAGTATTTATTAATATTTAGAATTAGCTTTTATGTTTATATTTAAAGTTTTCATTTTAAAGTGCTTTTCTCATTTATATTAGTATATATATATATATATAGAATATGCTTTAAAAATTGGAATTATAAGTATAATTATTATAAATATATTATAATTAATAATGTCAACAAATATCAGCAAATTCTAAATTATTATAATGAAAATTTTTTTAAATGCATGAAGAAATACAGAATTGATTTATAATACAAAATATAATGGGAATATAATATATAATATTAATATATGAAAAAAATCTATAGATTATTTAAAACCAAAATGTAGTTCCTACATTTCTCTAAACTTTGATGTTTTCATACTTTCAGCAACTAATGGCAGATGAAAATACTGTACACTGGATGGATGACCTTTGACCTCAACAGCAAAAGATAAGGGAAATGCTTTCTGCTGCCTATTAAATGCTGATTTTAGGTGCTATCCATAATTATATGGTTAGTTGCATTTGTAATTATTAGTATTTAGCATTTCCCCTACAATAATGTGACCCTATCAGAACATACTTGCAACCTACCAGTTAAAAAGCACAGTAGCCCATTATCATCTTGGATATAAAATGTTTGCATTTTTAATCAAATTTTGTTAAAACATTCTTAACTTTTGACAGTCTAGTAAAAAATAGAGAGAAAAAAATGCATGATGTTACTTCAAGTTTGTCCATCACTCTGGAAATGACAGTTCAACTTAAGCGCTTTGCATTGTGGGATGAATGGAATGTATTTTGTATTCTGTACATTTTTGGCAAAAGCAGTAGAAAATTAGCATACTGTGCAGCATAATGTGAGTCTTTTAAATACTGCAGAAATAATAAGAGTAATATGCCAATATTCTATGTCAAACAAAGCCTAACTTCATGCAGTGATGAACAAAAGGCTGGCTCGAACCCTTCACAGGTGTGGGCAATCAGTGTAGAAACATTTCCAACTGATTCTCCTCAACTCAAGGTGCTCGCAGGGCCAAAAAGTCCAACTTAAACAACATCCACAGTTGGGATGAAGACTTCCTGTCTGTGCCATTGGAAGTTCACACACTGAAATACACAGGTCGATGGGCGGCCCTAAAGCGAGAGTGCATGCTCAGGAGACACGGGACCCCAGCTGAAAAGCGTAGCCAGCACCGTGCTGCTTTCGCCTGGGAGCTGTCTGCAGCAGAAGGCCTTTGTGCCGCGGCCAACGCAGTCGCAATGAAGCCTATTGTCTCTGTCCTCCTGCAGCGCACCTGATAAAAGAATAAAGAACTATGACATATTCCAAAAACAATGGAGGAATTAAGGACACACAATAAGCCAGCTGCTTCATTAAAACAATCAAAACCCGGTATCCTGTACACAGTCCAGATAACTTCTTTTCATACAATCTCCCGCTATAGAATCCACTAGCGCGGGCTCATCCTCGCTGCCCAAACTCCCCCCTCGTTCACACTAATGATGCTTTTAAACACTTACTTAAAGATGTTCACATAAAGGAATTACAGGAGAGTTCAGCATTATGCAATTACAGGATGAGCCACAGAAGCCCTCAAAGGCGCCTAATGCAGGGCACGGGCACTTTGAATGATCACTTTAAAAGATCGAGCGTGTTGCAAAAGCACAAAACAAGCCTTTCTAGCTCTCGTTTGCTTTCTCTTTCTGTCTTTTTGTGGCAAAAGCCGACAGAAGGGTTGGCTAATGGACTGGCCGGAGGACAGCTACTCAAATGTTTGCATGTGTAAATAGTGAAAGACTTTAATAGTTTGTTGTAAAATGCATAGTTAAACATATCCGTGTTTGTTTCTCCCATCTGTCCAGAAAAACGGCTGCATCAGAGGCCGTAACGGCGGTGTGGAGCACAAACCTTAACGCTACGCCAGAAATGACACTGCCAAAAATTAATCTGGGACAAAGGAAGGCAAATACATCCTTTATATTTTGTGACAATAAAGGTGTATTTGATGTTTAAATTGTATTTCATCCTTCCAGAAAGATCAGGCAGCTTTTACCTTCAGACATTCAGTAATTCATTCACTACAGCTGGAGCAAAAAAAATAAAAAAATAAAAAATTATTAATTAAAATAAAAAAAAAAATATTGGTTATTAGAACAGAACAATGCATCTCATAACTTTAGCTTTACTAGCAAGCTGCTAAAAGTCAAGTATGAAGTATTTTGAGACCGCTAGACTTCAAGTAGTTAAAAACATAAAAGACTTTCAGTTTTGTCTCTATATCAGAATAAAAGGCATAAAAATAATCTAATAGCAGCAAACAACAAGTGACTGAATAGTTGCTCATTTTTTGTCCTCAGAAATAGATGTTCCAATTTAAAACCTGAATGAAAAGGAAACAAACACAGAGGTCCTAAAACGACCAACAAAATAAGTTTCAAAATCAAAATAAAATGAAAAAATTGATAGTTTTTGCTTTATTTAAAGCATGTTATAGTCATAATGAGTGTAAGTGGTTTACCACGTGGAGTAATTTCCAATTCAATCAATTCCCATTGGATGCAATCAATTCCCTCCCTACATTCTTTCTAGTTGAGTATTGTGTTTCACTTAGAAATGCATCAGGTTATGGAAGTAAAATGGGTTGCATTTCATGCTGGCTTTGAAAAAACCTTGCCTGGTTAAGACTGAACTCAGTACAGCAATGAAATACTGTAGGTACTGCTTTGCTGACACTAATTTTGAACTACTTGTGAATGCACATCTACACTTCGAACCTCAGTAATTAATTATGAAGACCAAAAAACCAATACAACAAGTCTAAATAATAAGAGTCGTGTTACTGATAAGCCATCAAACTGATATGTTCTGTCTCAATGTCAACAATCACTGTGTATGGCCATAAGGGGGCACTGTTCCCATACTGTAATACAGATCTGACCTATCAGAGCTCACTCTGCTCATCCCAAAACCACACGAGACCAATCTCAGACACACAGCTACTTGTCCCCTCCTTGTTTTCCCGAAAAGACAGTTTTTTTGTAAGCATTTCAACCATTTCATTTTCTTGTAGTGACTGTTGTACAGTATTTTCTGAAGCACAAATGGGAATTATTGTACACATGCTTATATTCTTTGCAGATGGAATGCACATTTGTGGACGAGTTCAAGTTAATAAAATGACAGTAGTGATATTAGCATAAAAAGTATAAAATATATGCATGAATGTAATGCAGTATAGTACTGTGTAGAGTAGTAGTAGAGCACTGTTACGTTGTGGTGTGAAGTATTGCATTAGTGCAGTATCATATAGTAGACTATGGCAGAGAGAGTACAGTAATTCCTGACTATCCGGAATGACAGAACAAAAGAAATATGAAATTTCTTCTCAATATTATAAATTCCAGCTCAAAACACTACAGGTTTCTAAGTCCCATCAGATACAGAAATGTGTTTATAATACTGAATGATTTATAATAGTCAAAATGTGATGTTTATTTAATGATTAAACGCTGATTTTGACAAATCCCTTTAGAAATACTTTTCATTTGCCGATTTGAGAATCCCACTGACAAAAGCTTTAATTTACTGTGTTTACAGCAACAGCTGGGATGAGAATTAGCATTAAAAACACATCCGCTCAACAGTTTAACGTCAAGCCCAAACTCTGTTTACACATCACATGAATGTTGCAAAAGCATTTTTGGATGAAAAGCACGCATCCCGCAGCGGAAAATAAATATATTTGGCTTGAAATGACACATTTTGTGTACATGCATTATTATGGAAAAATTTAAAATAGAATTTGATCTACTTTTCATGGGAAGCGGCATAGATTAGCTCACTCATGGTAAAAAATCGTGTTAATATTCTGATTGCAGATTTGAAACACTCGAGAGTAAAAGAGAGCGTTCTCACCGAGAGCAGTGCTCACTTCGTCAGGTTACTGCGTATTGGTTGCGGCTAGTTGACATGTGTTTACTGCGGCCCCCGCTGGGAGGGACACACACATGCCACCCGTCTTGACCATCAGCGTTAATGGGACGTCACGCCTTCGTGGCAGCGGGGAGCGGTAGTGTTGAGCTGCGCAGCAGACCCCCAGCTGTGGTCGGTGGCCCGCGTCCGCTTCCCAGCATGCTCCACGCTGGGGAGCAGGTGAACGGCCGGGCTCCAGCGGGACCGCTCTCTTCCAACATGGCTCCGTCCCCATGCCACATGGGCCCATGGATGCTTGCCCTCATGCAAATGCACGGCCTGGAAAAATGGCTCCTTCTCCTCTTTGGAAACCTCGACTCGGGCCGTCTGGCAGTGGCGCTTTTTCGTGGGAGATTGAGCCAGATTGATACACCTGTCAACCCTTTTGGAAGATGACAGATCGCTGCAACATGGACAAATCGCAGGAGAGCTGACAAAGATGTCTCGCAGTGGAAGTGCATTCAGGGAAAAGAGGCGTTTAAGGATAAGGCGTGTCTTTTTTATTATAATACAGTAAACCAGGGTTTCCCAAATGCGTGTTTGCAAACCCCTGGGGGTTCCTGAGGGAACTGCAGGGGGTTTGTGTGTTGATGAAACGCTAGTAATGAATAATATTCAATGTAAAATTAAAATAAATAAAAGGGGCTGCCCGATAGTCGCTATATTCATTAGTGCAATTATCAAAACAAAGGCCATTATTTATTTAAATAACTGTATAGATGCTCTGCTTGTTTTAAAGAGAAACATGGCAGTTCACAGTAAATGCAGCAAAACTCCATCTCTGCATGTACTGCAAGTTTAACGTTCACTTGGGAACGCAGCATGTGCTAGGCACACATCATTTTTGTGGGCAGACATTTACAACATTTTGATTTTCAGCCAAAATAAAAGCACAAGGATGTTTAAAGTAAAGATACAAATGTATAACTTGTAGCGTAAAATAAAACTGCCATTATAATGATCAAATATTCATTTTAATTGTACTATTGTAATTTACAGTAATACATTTCTGGATTAATTTTTTGTAACAAAAAATAACTATACAAAATAATAACTATAAAAATGTATAATTTATTATTATTAATAAATGATTCAATTTGATTGGGTTCCTAAACAATAATAATAACACCTTTACAGTACAATTGTAA
>NW_015552637.1:3160987-3171536 GCF_001515605.1 Sinocyclocheilus anshuiensis
TAAAACAACAAAACAACACAAATATTTATCATCATCATCTGCTTAGGAACCCAATCAAATGTAATAATGATAATAATAATAATAATAATAATAATACATTTGATTGGGTTCCTAAAAACCAGTGCATCCAAGGGGTTCTGTTGACAAAAAAAAAAGTTTGTGAACCCCTGTAGTAAACAATAGACTCATTGTTTGTCTGACCAATGGCGGATGAGGGAGTGTTTGGGAACCTGTTTGAAGGCAGATTATTTTTGTCATAATGCCAATGGCACAGAAAGACATCACCTACTGTACAATCCTACCCAAGAAACCCGAACGCCTGCACCACGACTCTTCTGTAATTCCATATATTGCGCAAAGCATGAGCTAATTACGTCCGCCGTCGCTTCGAGCGTCTGAAATAAACAGTCAGCGGCTAAAGGATCTAATTGTGTTTGTCGGCTGGTGCGGAGGGAGGACACTGCTGCCCTTGCACAGTGCCATGCTGTCGTCCTGGCACGGCCCGTCCACTGCCCCAGGTACTGCCACACGGCCATCTGGAGCTGACATCTGTCTCTCTATTGATCATAAGGGTTTAGCACTTGATCAAACAGACTGCGACAGGAAATTGCTCTTTTCCCCACAGTAAAGGTGGGCGGCAGGCACGAGGGTAATAGAGTGGAACAGATTCGCTGGGTCTCGCCGCAGCACACACCAGCCCTGGCATCCACAGCAAACGTGGAACGGGCACTGGTGGAAACGCTGTGCCAGGGTGTGCCCATTTCAGCTGGTGTGTGTGTGCGTGGCAAGACAGTCGTCCCAGGAGAAGAAATAAAGCAGTAAAGGGACTGTTTTGAAATGAAAATTCTTCCCGCTGATGTCTACAGCATCATTAAAACTTCTCGATATGCGCTGAAAGGCTTCACTTCGCAGCACGCTTTGGAAAATGACACAAAATGGCAAAAGAGTTTGGAAAGGTGTCAAAAACAAACCCAAATATATCCCAAACTATTTACAGGGATAAATGTGCCAGATGGGGAACGTTCTGCTTTTTCCAGGCACAAACATACTCTGCAGCTCAGGATATGCTGAATACAGGAACATTTTAATGAGTGCAAAACATCTGCTAAACTCCTCGTGCTAGTCCAGTGAAAACACTCAACATTTCATAACATTTATGCAGATTTAATCCTTTGAGTTGCATAAAACACAACGGTTAATATGTTTATATTGTTGTGAAAATACAGCAAATAAGACAATTTATTATAAATTGTTTTTATTCACTTCATATACAGTGTACAAGCATTTGTACATTTCACACATGCTTATAAATTGCTGAATCATTGCATTATAGAACAAAACCGAGTGTCATTTATTAAAAAGAAAGATATCAATAAAGAATTTGAACTTTAAACAAAAAATATTTTAAATAGTAACGGTAAACAGCAAACAATTTAACAACAACAACAACAAAAGCTTTTAATTATACAATTCATTGTATGTGTTGTAATGACAAATTTGAAGACCAAAAAATTAGGAAATTTCTGGTTGTCAAATGTTAGTTAAAAAATAGGTTAAAGATATTATATACATGTCTCACAAAAAAATAAATACATTTAGAATTCAGAATTATATCTTTTTTTATGTATTTATATATTATATATTTCTTTTGTTTATTATAATTAATTATATATAACTATATTATATATGAGAACAAACATCTATTTATATATGTGCGTGTATATACACACACACACACACACACACACACACACACAGACACACACAGACACACACACACACAAAAGTATAATATAATATGTCAAAATACTTTTTGGAGCCACTGTTTATGTGAAATCATGATGCTTTCATGCCAAAATGACAGAAATATGCACGTTGCATTTGCAGGTATGCGTCAGTGTAAAATAGATATTATAAAACTGAGAGTTCCGGTCCTTGATTCTGATTGGTTGAGCCGCGTTCAAAGCTGTTGTAAATTACTCTACAAACAGACACCTCTGTTTACTTCTGTGTGTTGCTCGGCAACCACTTTGTTGGAACCACAACCGTTTCTGAGGAGCTACATTGTTTGGTGGAAGAATAATGTTTTTATTAATATCATTACACTTTATTTGCTCTGTTTTATTTTGTGAAACCTTACTACGTATATGGAATAACCATTTTATAAAAGCAATAAGCTTTATTTTGTTTTTTTTATTTTGCTTTATTTTACCTTTCATATAGTTAAAACACACTTTAGCCCCTTTACACATGTGCTGAGGTCGCATTTTCCCCAGCCAGTAGAAACAGCAGACGTGTCACTATGACATTTTGTTTGTGCGTGTAATTCGGCTCATGTTAAGTTTGTGAATCTCCCCTCCTCCTCCTGCCCCTCATTTCTCCTTCCCTCCGCTGATTAAACCTGCGACGCTCCCCGTTTCACATTTCCATTCAATCTCAGGGCACTAAAAGCAAGATGCGCAAGGTGCTTCCACTTTCACAGCTTCGCAAAGCGGTAGAGGGAGACAGAAAGAGAGAGAGAGAGAGAGAGAGAGAGAGAGAGAGAGAGTCCTGTAGCCCAAGGAAGAACAAGTTGAAAGTGCGAAGGAGGAGGAAAAAAAATATGACCAGGGGATGTGATAAAAAATGATCAGCGAGTGTGTTTTCCTGTTTGGTTTTAATCTACATTTAATTAAATTCTTATCTGCTGTGTGCTTATGGCTGCATTTGAATGGCACGACTGCATTCATTATGAATGGTAAAATTGAACTTGGCGCATTGTGTGTGGCCCAATAAAGCAACAAGGCTCACTGCGGTGCATGCAGGAAGAAATCAAGTCAATTAAGACGCTCTTTAAATTACCACTGTATCAAAACAAGGAGCGCCGCACGCTCCATAATAGAATCCTGACAGGCAGAATGCAAACAGTTACTGTGTTTAATATACATCAGCCCGTCCCGTCCTGAGGGTCCAGATTTACTGACCTGAGAGGGAACCAATTAGGGTCATTACATCAAGAGGTCAAATGAAATGTATTTGTATAAAATACCAGACTGTTAAAATATTTCTCCAGTCCCAGCTTAATATTCAGACAGCTATAAGACATTTGTAGACTGATTCCCTTAGAAAAATGTAAACTATGACACCATCAAAACTGTGTTTGTTTAAGCATTATCACTGGCTCAACCAATGGGATGAGATTAGGGTGGGACTATGAGGTTATTTGACCAATGACAGACAGGAAACAGTTTAAAAAACAATGATTCTTTTTAGCAATACTGTTTAGTGCTTCTAGTGGCACTCAGAATTTTAGAAGAGATCTCAATAAAAAAAAAAACATTTTTAACTTCTTAAAGTTATGAAAATTGACAGTAAAGACTTTTATAATGTCACAAAAGATTTATTTTTCAAATAAATGCTGTCCTCTGTAACTTTCTATTCATCAAAGAATCCTGAAAAAATGTACCACAGTTTACACAAAACATTGATTATTGTTTTATGTTTTTAACATTGATAATTATAGAAAAATCAGCATATTAGAATAATTTCTGAAGGATCATGTGACACTGAAGACTGGAGTAAGGATGCTGAAAATTCAGCTTTGCATCACAGGAATAAATTACATTTTAAAATATTCAAATATAAAAAAGTTATTTTCAGTATTTTAAATTGTAATATTTCACAGTAATACTGTTTACTGTATTTTTGATTAAATAAATGCATTCATGGTGAGCACAAGAGCCTTTTAATGAGCTGTTTTACCAGTAGTGTATATATATATTATTTAAGTCTCAAAAATCCCAAAATGTGATCAGTAATATCTCAATTTCTTTCTCTTAATCAGCAAATATAAAAAAATACTTCTAAAGACTTATTTCTCATTTTTGTATCCAGAGAAAAACGGCCAAATGTCTCAAACTGAGTTTAGCTTTGCCAAAACAGTAAATCAAAAATCTCAATATTAACATTTCTCATCAAATTCTTCCTAGTCTAGCTAAATAAAAGAGCTGATATGCACATTCTTCTAATAACGCTACTCTTCCTGTATGTCCACAATGACCTAATTTGTCTATTTTTGTTCCTCTCAAGACAGACTCGAGTCAGACTGACAGTTAACTGAAACATTACTGAGAACTGAGGAAAATGTTACAAGAAAAACACAAAAAAACCGTAATGAGTCAATAACTACAGACTCCAAGCATGTTTAAAGACTTGCACTATGTCAGAAAGAAAGCAGACGTACATGTGCTGCATCAAAAAGGGTGCAGTGATATACAGTAATGCCTTTGACGAAGAGCAGGATTTGCAGGATTCCATACGACAGAGCGATTCATCAGAGAGTCACAACGCAGATGCTACAGTCAGACCTGCCAAAATCCTTAAATTCAGATCAGGCCTTTGCATGTGTGTGTGTGTAAGAGATGAATGGCCGCGGTGCGTGGCAGTGGGATCGCAACAGATAATCGCGTCTCTCTCAAGCGGTGGCAGAGCGCTCAGATCTGCTCTTTTAAAATAATGTCGAGGGAGTAAAGTGTCTCCAAAAGCCCCTGCGTGCAGGTTATCTTGGGCATTCTGTGTTTGCCGTTTAAATCTTAACGGGACACGAGCAGGTGTGGAGAGCAAATACATCTGGAGTGGATAGGAACTGGAGTGGAAATGTTGTTGCAGAGGAGGGAAAGATTAGCTGTGGCATGGGCCTACCGAGATGAAAGTCTCTTCCGATTGCTTTTATTCCCTCCACATAAAGAAGGAGAGAAAACGGGGGTGGGGAAAAAAACTATGAAATGTGCAGCACACCTTGTACAACTCAATTTTATGATGTCCATTACCTCACTTCCACCATCACACTTCTGTCTGCGCAAAATTCACTGATCATCAGCTGTTGGGGTGTAGCTAACAAAATGTAGTTTTACTACTAATTCAACTACATGTTTTACTGCATGCTTTACATTGCATTGGTAAGTCTGATTCATTTTTGTGAATCAGTTTGATCTATTTTTTTTTTTAAATGAACTCATTAAACAGCACTTAAAATACCATATATTTAATGTTAATTTGACTAAATCACACTATTTATTGTATATTAGTATGTATTTTTTAATATATAATTTATATCTAATTATTATTTGTTATATTACAGTATATTTTGCTATAAAAAAATAATAATAATTTATTCATTCATTTTCACTGATTCTTTTGAAATCTGGTGCAAACAACTTATTATTTTCTGTTTACACCTACATATTTTACATTTTTCTTTTTGTACAAAATTATATATTTTATGTAAATTAGCCAGTGATGCTCCTATATAATTATATAATATTTTATAATTATTATATAATTATTCACATTTTGTATAATTTATAATATTTTAATATAAAATATAATTTATATTTACATTTAAATAATTTAATTTACTAATGTAAATTTTAATTTATTTAAATAATTGTATTATTATTTCAACTGTATATTAATGATTATGTTAATTATTTATATGAATTATATATTATTTCTATTAGTGCTGATTTATAATATATATTTATACAATAACATATCTTTTTTCATTAACATCTACTGCTAAACTGAAGCATTTTTTGGGGAGCAATACAGTAAGTACATATACAGTACATTCATGCAACAATACAGTAGCTGCAATGTAGTCAGATACCTCTTGTTAGCAGCATGCAAGTCTTATACTTTAAATTATGAGTAGATTATACCTTGGCAAGCTACAGTATTCATGTGGCTTCTGCAATAGCATGTCTAGTTGAGACTTGCAGATACACTGCCATCCTCCAACAACAATTCAAGAGAACTTTATTTATGCTGCCATTTAAATATGACGAGGGTCAAATACATAAATCTCTCTGGGTCTTTAATGACAGTGGATTGCAGATTGCTCTTTTGTTTATCTTTTAAATGAACACACACACACACGTGAAACATGCCAGTCTGTGGCGGCACCGTTTGATATGCTGTCTGAATGATTCATTTAGCTCACGGTTTCAATTGTCTCTGTAATTGACCGCTGCCACCGGCACGTGACATCGTCACCCGTTTGTTATCTACGCGGTGGCCCCGTTTGGGCGGCGTTGAACAGCAGGTCTGTGAACTTCTCACGGCTGATGGCAGAGACTGAAAATTAACCCAACTTCTCATTATCATCATAAAGCATTTCTTCAGCGACAGCGTGACACCTGCAACCTTCATTTGCACATGCTAAAACAATGCAAAATGGCCAGTGTTTTTATTTTGCAGCTAATGTATGCACTTCTTACAGAATATTCATTTTTGAGCATCAAACTCTTGAGTTTGGAATATTAATTTTAAACTTATGGGTAGTTAACATATTATACTCTTAGAAAGTGGACTGCAACATGGTTTTATTTTTTTTAGTTGAGTTTTTTTTTTTTTGGACCAAAGCCATTTTCTAAATAATAATGTTTATACATACAATTTGTATAAACTTGTGGGAAAATCTCTGAATAGTCACAAATGCTAATGTCAGGCAAAATCTAGTTGACTAGTCATCAGGTGTTTGCAGAATAATTTAGTTTGCAATTATTTGGACCAAAGCCATTTTTAAATAATATTTTTTATACATACAATTTGTATAAATATTACAAATATTGACAAATTGCTATAGTTTGGAGTATTTGCACTTTTAAAAATGCATTTTCTTCACTGCAGAAACATCTACAGTACAATGAACTAGTGATCATTTTTATGCAATTTATTATATAGAATGTAGTATTTTTTTTTTTAATTAGTATTATTATCTATATATTGTATTATTATTATTATAATTTGTTTAAATTTTTATTTTTTTTTACAATCAATCAGTGGTCATTTTGACCAGGAACACCACAAGTGTAACAAGGTAGGGGGAAAATAATAATAATACAAATAAATAAATAAAAAAAAAAGTTTTTTTTTTGGTTGTTATACCCTGTGCAAGAAAGTCAATAATTTTGATCCAATGTAATTACTTTAACTAGCATTTTCAGGAAAGGTAAAATCTTTAAGAAGTGGTACCCAAACTACAGTTACTAAAATATACACAATATATTTGTGGAGTTGATTAAACATAAAAAAATTGGCATCAACTACCATTATAAAAATAAATGATGATTTTGAGCTGTCTATAAGTTTATTGCCATTTTACTTGTGAAACTACACTGCAACAAAAGCTTAAAATCATGGCAAATTTGCCAACTCTTCTAACATGGAAACACGGATGTGAAAATAAATTTTGGACAAAATCTAGTTGACTTGAGTCAACAATCAATTATTTATAAAAAGTGTGAAAAAAACTAAATTTTTTAGTCTGACCTGCTTTTGTCTTGCAGAGTTCACAGTATACCTCAACTCCTGCCAAACCCGGCGCTCGGAATACATTTGTTTTTTCTCATTTTAATTTAAATATGGATATTTGTGGACAGCCAGTGGTGCGGGTAACACACTGCCATCATTCGCCGAGTCTTTCTCTGGCTGGCTGAGCTAAGCAGGTTTAGAAGGACACTCTCCAATGAGACGAGCCGGAGACTTTGGCAGGAACGTCACAGCAGTCCAGTTATCCTCCGAGAAAGTCTCCGGGCCAGCTGTGATGTGTGCGGCCCGGGTTTATTGATCGCTTCCACCAGCTACAGCGCATCAGTGCATCGAGGCCGAATCCGGGACCAACGTTTGAGTCCGGACGCCCCCCACACCTCATTAACGGCCCTTTGACAAGTCACGGCACTAATGCGGCCTTAATCTGCTCCAAATCACTCTAAATGTCAAGCTTGGGCAGGGGACTTCAGGCTCAATGCACTGAGCGCTTAGCGGACGACACGCTTGCCCCAAAGCCACCACCCCCCTCCCAGCCCCTGATCGCAACTCATTTCTGCTTTCAACTTTTGTTTCAGTGCATCATTAACATGCACTTTTTAAATCCACACCCTCGCTCGCTCTCATCCTTAATGAGAAACAACATCTCTAGCTGAAGGAGAGAGAGAGAGAGAGAGACTGGGGCTGTTTATTAATAATCGAGTTGTGGAATGTTATCAGCCCGCACACAATCCGACCAATAGTTTGCCCTGATGGTAGCTGGGTTCCTCATTAGCCGAACATATTTAATCCAGAAGTTTCTTATCAAATGTCACACCTGCATCTCCAAATGGCATTTCCACATTCAGTGGCATGTATTTGGGAGATGACGCTCCAAGGTGCTTTATGGAGATTAAGCGGCAGAGAGAGTGCGAGCTTATTTTATCATTTAGCGGGTCTGGAATGAATCCAAGGAGTTTTTGTCTTGTTGTTGTAATTAGAAAGCCTTTTAAGTGATAACGGCTGCATAGGAATATGAATATGGAGCGATCGGGCCTGTTCTTTTCTCTTTTTCCATCCTCCCCCTCCTCATATTTTATTTTTTTTCCCTCCTTTTCAATTGTTGAATGCAGCGTTTTTGTTGTTATGCTGTAGCAAGGATTAACTCTGGCTTCTGAAGTTTAATGAAAGACTTGAAAGTAGGCAAACGCCCCATTGGGGAACTCGCTCACTTTTGGCTCTTTTTTACTCCTGACAACATTTTCCTCCATAAAAATCAAAGGACAGCCGTGACCGGAACGCTCTCTCTGTGGCCTGACGCTAACACAATAAATCATTCTCTCCTGTGCTGATGCACCAGGACACTTCAAGAGGACAACTGGTTTACCTATGGTTTACCTTACACACCATAACCAGCGATGACGGTAAATCAGACTACTTGTTTGGAAGTATTGCATAACTTCTTGGATTTTCATCAGAGTTGAATATATTATAAAATATATTATATATAAAAGTTTGGGGCTTAGTAACTTTTTCTTTTATGAAAGTATGAAAGTTTCTGTTTTTGAAAGACACCAACAAAGATGCACTTATTTGATCCAAAATACAGTAAAACAGTTATTTAAACATTGAATAATAACTATATATATTTCATTTTACATTGCACAGTAATATTGTAACACTGGAGTAATATCTCCAAAAAGATTCAGCATTGCAATCACAGGAAAAAGATATCAAAATGCAAACCAGTTATTTTAAATATATATGGATAATAATATTATTAATAATATCATTACAAATTATTATTTAGTCAATTTTACTTTGGGGTAAATTTGACCTGTTATTTTAGTTTGTTATTTTAGTATAATTGAGAAACTATTACAGTTTTTTATGAATATTTCGTAAACATTTTCATTTCTATATTTTATGTTTTAATTTTTGCTAATATTTTACTAATTTTGTTTCTTTCATTTTTAGTAGTATATATATATAATATATAATATATATTTATATAATATATATAATTTATTTTTTCATTTTAGTTTTTATTTATTTTAGAACATCAAGTTAAACTAAATTAAAATGAGAAATGTTGCCTTGTCAAATTAAACGTTTTTATTTATTTATTTATTTTTATTTTATTTCAAGTAACATTTTTTTTAAATGGTTTTAATCCTAGTTTCAGTATTTGTTTTAGTTATCTACACCACCTGAAAGATCACAGGAGGGACAATTTTCCAATACGTAGAATATATAAAAATATAATGATTTAAATTATATTTACTGAGAACTGTAAATAAAAAAGGAATGGTAATGCTCAAAATTGTGGCTGTAGGAATGGAAGGCTCACATTTTAGTAAAAAGAGCCAATTGCCCCTTTGCACTGATATTTCAATCAAGAAATGCAGATCTATTATTTGCATATTATTTCTATTTTATTTGGAGTAATGCAACATGCTTCTTTTTAAAATAACAATACTATCATATCACTGTATCCTAGCATGAAAACAAAAGTCTGCGACAAAACCACTGCAAAAAGGGAAAGAAAACGATGACTGCACTTAAAGTGCACACAGAGGCAAGAAATGCTTCACTCTGAACTCTCTACACTGATACTAATTTCTCAAGGTCTCACTGGCATTATCTAACGAGAAAGAGAGAGAGAGAGATACAGAAGGGAAGTCGGCGCTCAGTCCCTGGTGTGCATCCAGTAAAGCTGCTCACCATCAGCCCAGAGATAAGTGCAAAACTGAGAGGTATTGATCCAGTAATAGCAGCTGATGCTTTGACGCCCGACACCTTAACCCCGCAGACATAATGTCACAGCCTCTTAACACCGCCCGACTATCTCCCCTCGCCTGTCAAACCCCCGTAATACGCTTCTCAAAGCTCGCCCTAAATCACCCAAATCATCGCACCTTCACACATTATTTATTTTCCATCTATAACGGAGCGCGAGAGGGAGGGCGCAGAGAGAGCGAGCAGCACAAAGTGATTTACAGTTCAAGTAAAAAAGGTTACGCCTGTTTTTTCTTTATTTATCCCCAAAGACCTACAACATCTGTCAAGGCGACTGTATTCTCTCAGCTCCTATCATTGTGTGGAGCTCCATGCCGCAATTACAGAGGAACCGAAGGCTGATTGTGTGAGACTACGCCGCATGACAAATACAGCGGCGAGGGTGGGGGGGCTCCGGCGCGTCCTCGATGGCGCAGCGGCTTAGACGCTCTCATTAACGCCGAGCTCGCCACTGTAACGACGC
>NW_015552637.1:3171697-3174194 GCF_001515605.1 Sinocyclocheilus anshuiensis
AATACCTAATGCCACCTAATTACTCCAGCGCTAATATGTGGTGCGCTCTGCAACAGTGACGCCTCTAAAGTAACGGCAGTATCTGGAGAGAAATCGTGCAGCTTTGAGTCACCCAAGGGTGAGCATGATAATTAACTGAGTAAAGAGATTTTTGCTTTTATTTTTATGAGGAAGAAAGGGAGAAACAATTGCTTGAGATAAACAATCCAAATACCTTCTCATTGTTGCTGAGGTTTGCCTGAATATTGAATGTGAAATATGGGGAGTCAAAACGTGTTGCGCTAAAGTTTGATGTCCTCGTGTCAAACGTCACTGGTTTTTGGGTTTCTTATCATTGACATCAAACATGATGCGCTGAAGGGATGACATATTTTTGTAGGCCTAACTGAAAGTTAGCATCACCCTGGATCCCTCAATGAAAACCTGACAGGATTTTTTACCCAAATACAACAGGCATTAGGTAAAAAGCTAAAGTTAGGCTATAAACGAACTACACCACAGTCACATGACAGAGCTAGTGTATATATATATATAAAATGTATATAATATATAAAATGGCTGATTGTTTTACTAGATAAGACCCTTATTCCTCGGTTGGCTAGCGTAGAGCCTTTTGAAGCTGCATTGAAACTGCAATTTGGACCTTCAACCCATTGGCCGCCATTGAAGTTCACTATATGGAGAAAAATCTTGGAATGTTTTCCTCAAAAACCTTCATTTCTTTTTGACTGAAGAAAGAAAGACATGAACATATTGGATGACACGGGGGTGAGTAAATTATCAGGAAACTTTAATTCTGGAAGTGAACTAATCCTTTAAGCATTCGTCAACTCTTTTAATTTTTATTTTAAATCTACAAATTGGAAAGTTCTAAGAGTTTGCAAGGTTTGAAAAAGCGGACTAGTGAGAAGATGAGTTTGGCGTGATGATGTATAATGTCCTCGAAAACCTCTAGTCCCATTTTGCCACCTTTTTCAAAGCCTTTTTCCAAGACACTTAAAAGTAAAAAAAAATCTTGAGTATTACTGATGTGTTTTATGTCAGAGAATAAAACAAATATCTTGAGTTTGTGTTTACCACAGGCCTTTTTTCAGGCTTTTAACCAAAAACTTTGAAAAACCCATTGACTTCAAGACGAGGGAAACAGAAGTTCAAAAAAGAACTTCAAAAATGATTTCCTGCAGCACTCCATTACGTTCTGACTGGAAGATTTGAAATCGCAGCCTTTCCCTTGCATAAAACTATCAGACTGCTTCAGAAAATAATTTTTTTTGTGTCTTTTTCATGAGAAAGCAAGGGAGAAACAGATGTAATGATGTCAAACATGATTCTTAAATGTATCATCATTGACAGGTCATATTTGAATTAAGTGAGATTTCAGTAAACAGTGAATTAATACTAATTCATATTTTTTAGGGGATTTAAAAAAGAAATGGAGAAACAGTTACCAAGATAAACCAAATATCTTCACATTTATTGTTCATATGAAAGCTAAAAGGCATTATTAATTCAAATAAAGCTTGTCAAGTTGTGTTGCACCAGGCTTGACGTCATGATGTTTCTCATAACATCAAATTTGATGAAACTCAATGAACCATATTTGAACTGGATGTGAATAGAGCAGAAGAGAAGTTTTTCCTCACACTAAGCACACTTACTTGATAAGACTTCATTTTTCTTTCCCTTTCACAAGAAAGAAAAGAAACAATTGCTTGAGATGAACAATCCAAATATCTTTGCATTGTTGTTGATTTTCACTTGAATACTAAACACCACCGTTTACCTTTCAGCTTTGCATTTTTGTTGTTTTTGTTGAGGAACTGTCAAAGGGTAGATAGTGCCTTTGCTAAAGGATATTGCCAAATATTGACATTATATGCAAATGTTGTTTATGATCTGGCAGGCAGTACAGATCCTGTCTTGGTCGAGACTGTTCAGCCCACGGCAACTTCCCAAAGCCATGCCGCTGAATCAGGCCTCTAATGAGATCTCAAGGGCCGCAGTTAGAGCGCCACTTTGTACCGCAGCAGTTGAGATGTACAGCAACAACTCGGAGCCCTCCATATGTTGCCCAGGAGGCTGAGAGACTAACCCAGTGTTTCAGACAGTACAAGCGATCCCCGCTCTCTACTTCCCTTTTACCGTGAGCTCAGACACACAGTGAAGAAGGTGATGGAACATCAAGAGCTCTGCCAGTCGAGTGCTTTATTTACGTCCCTTCGGGTGTTTGCTGCAATAGCTCATCTGGTTGTGAGTGTTGAAAGGCCAATGCAAACTTACAATCCATTTGCAGTTACCAAGACTGCTGGTAGTTGAGGAAAGCCCAGAAAAATGCAAGAATCAACCCACATACAAACACATTTTTGACCACAAAAATATCCATGTTTGTATCATTGGAAAAAAATTTACTTAACATTAAAAATATTTGAGACACACACACACACACACACACACACACACACACACACACACACACACACACACACACACACACACA
>NW_015552637.1:3174775-3179103 GCF_001515605.1 Sinocyclocheilus anshuiensis
CTAATACAGTTGGCTAGGTGTGAATAATACCTAATGCCACCTAATTACTCCAGCGCTAATATGTGGTGCGCTCTGCAACAGTGACGCCTCTAAAGTAACGGCAGTATCTGGAGAGAAATCGTGCAGCTTTGAGTCACCCAAGGGTGAGCATGATAATTAACTGAGTAAAGAGATTTTTGCTTTTATTTTTATGAGGAAGAAAGGGAGAAACAATTGCTTGAGATAAACAATCCAAATACCTTCTCATTGTTGCTGAGGTTTGCCTGAATATTGAATGTGAAATATGGGGAGTCAAAACGTGTTGCGCTAAAGTTTGATGTCCTCGTGTCAAACGTCACTGGTTTTTGGGTTTCTTATCATTGACATCAAACATGATGCGCTGAAGGGATGACATATTTTTGTAGGCCTAACTGAAAGTTAGCATCACCCTGGATCCCTCAATGAAAACCTGACAGGATTTTTTACCCAAATACAACAGGCATTAGGTAAAAAGCTAAAGTTAGGCTATAAACGAACTACACCACAGTCACATGACAGAGCTAGTGTATATATATATATAAAATGTATATAATATATAAAATGGCTGATTGTTTTACTAGATAAGACCCTTATTCCTCGGTTGGCTAGCGTAGAGCCTTTTGAAGCTGCATTGAAACTGCAATTTGGACCTTCAACCCATTGGCCGCCATTGAAGTTCACTATATGGAGAAAAATCTTGGAATGTTTTCCTCAAAAACCTTCATTTCTTTTTGACTGAAGAAAGAAAGACATGAACATATTGGATGACACGGGGGTGAGTAAATTATCAGGAAACTTTAATTCTGGAAGTGAACTAATCCTTTAAGCATTCGTCAACTCTTTTAATTTTTATTTTAAATCTACAAATTGGAAAGTTCTAAGAGTTTGCAAGGTTTGAAAAAGCGGACTAGTGAGAAGATGAGTTTGGCGTGATGATGTATAATGTCCTCGAAAACCTCTAGTCCCATTTTGCCACCTTTTTCAAAGCCTTTTTCCAAGACACTTAAAAGTAAAAAAAAATCTTGAGTATTACTGATGTGTTTTATGTCAGAGAATAAAACAAATATCTTGAGTTTGTGTTTACCACAGGCCTTTTTTCAGGCTTTTAACCAAAAACTTTGAAAAACCCATTGACTTCAAGACGAGGGAAACAGAAGTTCAAAAAAGAACTTCAAAAATGATTTCCTGCAGCACTCCATTACGTTCTGACTGGAAGATTTGAAATCGCAGCCTTTCCCTTGCATAAAACTATCAGACTGCTTCAGAAAATAATTTTTTTTGTGTCTTTTTCATGAGAAAGCAAGGGAGAAACAGATGTAATGATGTCAAACATGATTCTTAAATGTATCATCATTGACAGGTCATATTTGAATTAAGTGAGATTTCAGTAAACAGTGAATTAATACTAATTCATATTTTTTAGGGGATTTAAAAAAGAAATGGAGAAACAGTTACCAAGATAAACCAAATATCTTCACATTTATTGTTCATATGAAAGCTAAAAGGCATTATTAATTCAAATAAAGCTTGTCAAGTTGTGTTGCACCAGGCTTGACGTCATGATGTTTCTCATAACATCAAATTTGATGAAACTCAATGAACCATATTTGAACTGGATGTGAATAGAGCAGAAGAGAAGTTTTTCCTCACACTAAGCACACTTACTTGATAAGACTTCATTTTTCTTTCCCTTTCACAAGAAAGAAAAGAAACAATTGCTTGAGATGAACAATCCAAATATCTTTGCATTGTTGTTGATTTTCACTTGAATACTAAACACCACCGTTTACCTTTCAGCTTTGCATTTTTGTTGTTTTTGTTGAGGAACTGTCAAAGGGTAGATAGTGCCTTTGCTAAAGGATATTGCCAAATATTGACATTATATGCAAATGTTGTTTATGATCTGGCAGGCAGTACAGATCCTGTCTTGGTCGAGACTGTTCAGCCCACGGCAACTTCCCAAAGCCATGCCGCTGAATCAGGCCTCTAATGAGATCTCAAGGGCCGCAGTTAGAGCGCCACTTTGTACCGCAGCAGTTGAGATGTACAGCAACAACTCGGAGCCCTCCATATGTTGCCCAGGAGGCTGAGAGACTAACCCAGTGTTTCAGACAGTACAAGCGATCCCCGCTCTCTACTTCCCTTTTACCGTGAGCTCAGACACACAGTGAAGAAGGTGATGGAACATCAAGAGCTCTGCCAGTCGAGTGCTTTATTTACGTCCCTTCGGGTGTTTGCTGCAATAGCTCATCTGGTTGTGAGTGTTGAAAGGCCAATGCAAACTTACAATCCATTTGCAGTTACCAAGACTGCTGGTAGTTGAGGAAAGCCCAGAAAAATGCAAGAATCAACCCACATACAAACACATTTTTGACCACAAAAATATCCATGTTTGTATCATTGGAAAAAAATTTACTTAACATTAAAAATATTTGAGACACACAACACACACACACACACACACACGCGTATATGCATAAACAGTATATAAATATATATATAATATACAATTTTGCTAATGATACAGATTACTTTTTACAGTTTTCTGGTTTCTATGGTTATATATGTATATAGGTAGCATATGCAAAAAGAGGCAAAAGCTAAATAAAAGAACAAATATAAATATACAAAAATAATATTAAATATTAATCAAATATAAACAATAATATATCATTTAAAGTAAAAATAAAATGTATAATATAATTAAAAGCTCTGACAGATACTATGGATGTACTTTGGACATCTCAAACCAACAGAACAATGTTTCTGGAGCTTTCTCTTTAAGGGTTTTAATCCTTAAATATCTCCTCCAAATAAAGCATGTCTTCTGTCCCTTTAATAAAAACTGTTTGGCACCCTCACGCAAAGCTGCCATCTCTGCGGTTTCCTCGACTCAATCTTTGCTCCGTCTGCCTTTGACCCTCAAAAGCAGAGAAGAAGAAGAAGTCAGCACGGCTCATTAACAAGCCCTTTTTTCAACATACTGTCTCATCCTGCCAATGAAGATCTCCATCTCACAGTGGAGGAATGAATGGAAGAGATTAGGATCAGGCATATGCCATTAGCCTCAAATGAAGTGCTTCACGCTGAGGAGATAAGAGGCAGATGTGGCGAGATAGCGTGGCAGAGCGGGGAAATGGCAAAGAAAGTGTGCAAATTGGGCTTACACATCATGAAACATTACCAAATTAGCCCCAGGTTTTCCCGCCCATCGTGACAAAAAGGAAGGAAAAAACAACAAAGCGTAACAGTTAAAGAACAAATTCTTAGAGCAATCGAACACTGTACAAAAGACCTACAAAATATCTGAATAAATCCATTCTTTTCACTATAAAATGAACCAAAGTGAATTAGAACTTGAGTGTGCACTGTATTGCATGTTGTTGTTCACTAAATATCATGTCTTCATGTTCATGAGTGAATTTGAAATGTCTGATTTGTGAATGAATCTATCAGATTGAATTGGATCATTTAAATGAATCATTTGATTCATTGCACAAATCCTGAAAGATTCATTCAAGAATTAGACTGATTCAGTTCTCAATGATGAACTAATTATTGACAGCTCACTAATTATCAGTGAATAATGAAAAATGAACTGTTTGTTGCATAAAGCTTTTATTAAATATAGTGCACAGGTCATACAGACCATTTTATGATGCTTCTGGTGCATTTGCATTCTTTTTGAAGCCTGAAAGCTCCAGTCTCCAGCTTTAGCTTTTTGGCGAATCCGGCACTGTACTCCCTCGTGTTGTGGAAGCTGTCCTCAGTAAAATGCGCAGCACACAATAGCAAATTGGGGTTATAATGCTCAGGGACAGAGTTCAAACAATAAATTGCAACCACTGTTTCCTGCCATCATCCCCTTTCGGAAGCCCAAACAAAGACGTTTGGGCACGGAGGTGAAAAAAAACAGCGTTTCAGGCGGTCGCGCACCGGACGAGAAGCGCAGCGTCGCGTCACGCCACATCTTTAAAATTCAAATACATTATTTTCTATGAGTGTAGGCACACCGGCGGCGCCGTTCGGCGTCTGTCCGCGGCGCCCAGCTACGTCGTGTTGTACTTGTAAGAATTGTTCTAGACATGCCAAAAATTTGAAGCTACAGCACAGCAGCTCTTCTTCTTCGTTTTTTCTGATGCACTAACTCGGCAGCAGCACTTCTTCTTCGTCGTCTCGTCTGATGCACTCACTCAACCAAGCGTTCTACCCACAACCTCGCCCCTCCCCACCCCCCAACCATTCGAATTTCTGTAGGCGGGAATTATTTTTAATGATCTTCTAATGAGCCGCTTTGTGATATCACAAAG
>NW_015552637.1:3179588-3192036 GCF_001515605.1 Sinocyclocheilus anshuiensis
TTGAGACACACACACACACACACACACACACACACACACACACACACACACACACACACACACACACACACACACACGCGTATATGCATAAACAGTATATAAATATATATATAATATACAATTTTGCTAATGATACAGATTACTTTTTACAGTTTTCTGGTTTCTATGGTTATATATGTATATAGGTAGCATATGCAAAAAGAGGCAAAAGCTAAATAAAAGAACAAATATAAATATACAAAAATAATATTAAATATTAATCAAATATAAACAATAATATATCATTTAAAGTAAAAATAAAATGTATAATATAATTAAAAGCTCTGACAGATACTATGGATGTACTTTGGACATCTCAAACCAACAGAACAATGTTTCTGGAGCTTTCTCTTTAAGGGTTTTAATCCTTAAATATCTCCTCCAAATAAAGCATGTCTTCTGTCCCTTTAATAAAAACTGTTTGGCACCCTCACGCAAAGCTGCCATCTCTGCGGTTTCCTCGACTCAATCTTTGCTCCGTCTGCCTTTGACCCTCAAAAGCAGAGAAGAAGAAGAAGTCAGCACGGCTCATTAACAAGCCCTTTTTTCAACATACTGTCTCATCCTGCCAATGAAGATCTCCATCTCACAATGGAGGAATGAATGGAAGAGATTAGGATCAGGCATATGCCATTAGCCTCAAATGAAGTGCTTCACGCTGAGGAGATAAGAGGCAGATGTGGCGAGATAGCGTGGCAGAGCGGGGAAATGGCAAAGAAAGTGTGCAAATTGGGCTTACACATCATGAAACATTACCAAATTAGCCCCAGGTTTTCCCGCCCATCGTGACAAAAAGGAAGGAAAAAACAACAAAGCGTAACAGTTAAAGAACAAATTCTTAGAGCAATCGAACACTGTACAAAAGACCTACAAAATATCTGAATAAATCCATTCTTTTCACTATAAAATGAACCAAAGTGAATTAGAACTTGAGTGTGCACTGTATTGCATGTTGTTGTTCACTAAATATCATGTCTTCATGTTCATGAGTGAATTTGAAATGTCTGATTTGTGAATGAATCTATCAGATTGAATTGGATCATTTAAATGAATCATTTGATTCATTGCACAAATCCTGAAAGATTCATTCAAGAATTAGACTGATTCAGTTCTCAATGATGAACTAATTATTGACAGCTCACTAATTATCAGTGAATAATGAAAAATGAACTGTTTGTTGCATAAAGCTTTTATTAAATATAGTGCACAGGTCATACAGACCATTTTATGATGCTTCTGGTGCATTTGCATTCTTTTTGAAGCCTGAAAGCTCCAGTCTCCAGCTTTAGCTTTTTGGCGAATCCGGCACTGTACTCCCTCGTGTTGTGGAAGCTGTCCTCAGTAAAATGCGCAGCACACAATAGCAAATTGGGGTTATAATGCTCAGGGACAGAGTTCAAACAATAAATTGCAACCACTGTTTCCTGCCATCATCCCCTTTCGGAAGCCCAAACAAAGACGTTTGGGCACGGAGGTGAAAAAAAACAGCGTTTCAGGCGGTCGCGCACCGGACGAGAAGCGCAGCGTCGCGTCACGCCACATCTTTAAAATTCAAATACATTATTTTCTATGAGTGTAGGCACACCGGCGGCGCCGTTCGGCGTCTGTCCGCGGCGCCCAGCTACGTCGTGTTGTACTTGTAAGAATTGTTCTAGACATGCCAAAAATTTGAAGCTACAGCACAGCAGCTCTTCTTCTTCGTTTTTTCTGATGCACTAACTCGGCAGCAGCACTTCTTCTTCGTCGTCTCGTCTGATGCACTCACTCAACCAAGCGTTCTACCCACAACCTCGCCCCTCCCCACCCCCCAACCATTCGAATTTCTGTAGGCGGGAATTATTTTTAATGATCTTCTAATGAGCCGCTTTGTGATATCACAAAGCCCGGAAAACAAACGCTGTAGTCCAAACGAGCCGTTCGTTGTAGTTCTTGAAAAGGGATTTTTTAAAAATGAAATATCTCCCTTTGGAGTGGACTTTGAGATTTGTAACTTTCTAGATCTTTTTTATGCCCAAACATACACACTACACACTGACTAAAATTAAAAAAGTGAAAAAGCATAATAGGACCCCTTTAATGGTTGAATTATTACCATTTCTTTAATAAACTGTCATTGCGCATTAAATATAGACAGAATGATGAATGCTCTGGAATAAGAGAGCATACTGTAACATACTTAAGACGCCATTTGAGGGTCCTCAGACGTCCACACTTCCCAAACTCTCCGGAGAATCTCTAGTCTGGCCATCACAATTCATGAACGTCCGTCTTTCTGCACAGAATATGTGCGGTCTGCTTTGGCCTTGAGCAGATGAATTGAATGTACCGCTACTAGAGTTCTTTTGTGTCCATCATGAAAATGAGCGTATGGGCCATTCATATGTATATTGAACTATTCGTCCTGTGATTGCACTAGTTTAGCTCTTGTAAAATGGGGTGCAAAATGTGTAAAGAACAGCCATGGGGAATAAGTCTGGCATGGAGAGAGAAAGAGAGAAAGAGAAGGGGGAAGAAAGCTGGCAGGCAGGTTGAGGCCAAGCCAGTGCCGCTCGCACCATGCGGTGAGGCTGAGACAGTGAGTGCCAGCAAACGTGGCGTGAAGAGGAAAGATCAAACAACACGGCTTGCAGATCTCCACCAATCTGCTCCGTATTATTCCATCAGCCAAAGAGCAGCCGAACCTGCAGCCAGCAGCCACACGGAGGAACCAGACGTCGCCACACTCATCTTCATTTCCATGCTATATATCAATACCTTGGATTGGACATTGTGAAGGTTTGGAACTCCCTCAAATTGATGGACAAGAAAAACGATGACACTAGTAGTATTAATGTCAACATGAATTGCAGTCCGCAACCCATTTTACTTTAATATGACATATTTTTGCATGTTTTCTTTTGAACTGCCATGCCCCAAAGAAATGTGTACACCAAAGCCAATAATAAAATATAAAATCAATGGGAACTACAGCCTGTGAAGACACTTAAATCCACCAGAGCTGATATTTGTGCTCTACAGCGACCCCTGAAGGTTCTGTCGTGATCTACTCCACGCGAATCTGATCCAGAAAGAACACTCCAGATCTGCGTGCGCTGAAAGCAGCAGACGGTAAACAGGCTCGGCCATCTCCTCCACCAGGACAGATGGTGAAATGATACAATATGCTTTCCAAAAAACCACAGCGCATTCTGAGCGCGGCAGTCATAGTGCTGATAGTACTGAGCGCTTTGGTGTGTCCGTGGCTGATGAGCAAGATCAGAGCCAAACCCCATTGCTGGTGATTGATTTCAGAGCTGTGTAAGTGTGTGTGTGTGTGTGTGTGTGTGTGAGAGAGAGAGAGATTTTGGCTTAGCACCTCAAACTACTGCTGATCTAGAAACTGACTACATCAGTGAACAAAGGAGAGAGAAGGACAAAGAAACAGACTTCATTCTGACCCACAGGAGAGGAATTTCTCAAATAGTGCAAAGTGCTGAATTTTATGAGAAATATCCGTGATACTGAAATGAAACATACCTGAGATCTCATTTTTTGTCTCTTTTTATTGTCATAGGAAAGAAAAAGCTCAAAAAATCGTCTCCCCTATGCAGTAGTGACTTGAGACTTGAAGTCTCCTATTTCTTAGATGTTTCTCCTAAACAGACTATTCTCAGAGATTCAGAAGAGATCTTAATGTCTCATTTGCAAGATGAGATCTCAACGAAACATTTTTCATCATTTTTTTCCCCTTACCACATAGAGCGCCACAACTTGTGTTTTTATTCCTTCTAAGAAATTTTAGGAGAAAAATCAGAAACTAAGTTGATACTTTTGATACTAGTTTTTTCCCCCCACAATGTAATTCCTTTGGAAAATCAAAGCGAAGATTTCTTTAGTATCTTAATAATTTCTCCTAAACAGCAATGAGACTAAAAAGAAATCAAATTGAGACTTGCTTATATTTCCTGCTTCCTAGTATATTCTTATGAGAAAAAGACTCTGATTCACGTCTTCTCTAGAGTTTTAGACGAGATACCAACAATGTCTCAAATATTTCTCATCAACACTTAAAAATAAAGGTGCTTAAAAGGTTCTTCACAGCGATGCCATAGAAGAACCATTTTTAGTTCCACAAAGAACCATGTCTTTCTTACCTTTTTATAATCTGAAGAACCTTTTTCTGCCACAAAGAACCTTTTGTGAAACAGAAAGGTTCTTCAGATGTTAAAGGTTCTTTATGGAAACATTTAGGCAAAAAAGGTTCTTCTATGGCATCGTGAAGCACCTTTATTTTTAAGAGTAAATTTAACATGCATTTTATAGTTTTATCTAGCTTACTACATCTTAATGCCTCAGTTCATTTCTTTTTAATTTCTCCTAAGGAATTTTATGAGAAACCAATAAGTTGATACTTAAAGTAGAACCATTATTTCATGATGCAATTTTGACACAAAACATGCATTAAACTAAAACATCTTTCATTTCACATCTAACAAAGAAACATGAAATGCAGAATACCGCTGGGTTAGAAAACCATCCAAGAATCCAGGAAAAAAAAAAAGACGCAGCCAAAGAAAATGTGAGGCATTTTGAAAGGGTTAATGGGATGGTCACATGCTGTAAAATAATATCGCACTAGAATGCCCAGGACCAATGAGGAGCCGGGCAGCGGTCCCCGGGTCCCCCGGCGAGGGGCTCCGTCTCCATCTTTTGTGGCCCTGTTCAAGCAATTAAGCCCGGCTCGGTGTTTTCTAAGGGGGATGTCAAGTGAGAAAAGTCATTTTGTGGCACTGCACTCCTCAGTTACGGTCATGCTCAGTACCAGTGCAAATTAAAACTCTCCCGCCAGCCCTATGTAAATACGGCCGCGGACCGCGCTGCGCTTTAATGAGCCATAATATGAAAGAGCAGTATAAAACCGACAGAAAATAACCGGACGCTTGACAGGTGACAGGTGCTGCAAACTTTTTCAAGGCAGAGGGGGAGGGAGAGAGCTGGGAAGAATGTGATATTCCGGAATATTCTAGCAAAGTTCAGGTCCTCTGGGATGGAGATGGAGACTGCTGGAGGCGCTTCTGAAGGCGGAAAGAAAGGAGGAGGAAAGAACGAGAGTTTTTCCTACTGTTTGAAACATTTTAGGCACTGTAGTCGCCATCTTAAAGGGATAGTTCATCTCAGAATGAAATACTGTTATGATTTACTCACCCTTTTATTATTTACTCACCCGTTCTGAACCCGTTTCATGTTATTTTTTCAGTGGAACACATAACTTTTTTGCACTTAACAGAAAAAACACCATAAAATATATATAAAATCAGTCCATGTAACCCATATGTTATAGCCTATAACACGTTTTCTGAAACCATTCAATTGGTTTATGTGAGGAACAGAATGAAATTTAGGTTTGTATTCCTTCCACTGAAGCTCTGAATGTTATTCACATTCACCAGTGTTCAAAATCACAAATAACATACTGATGCATCTCAAGTTTGACAGCATTGAACCCCGCCAAAACACAACATTTCTTCTGTGTGTCGTGACACCAATTGTAAAATGGACAATGAGAGCTTTGAGAGAGTTTTCAGTCAAATCATAGATTTTGGCCTGGTCCTCACAAAAACATGGTATGACATGCAAAAGACTTTAAACACCACACACAAGTAGTATGGACTACCTTAGGGTTATTTTACACTGTTTTTGTCATTTCTGGAGCTTATCTCCCTGTAGTCACTATTAACTCATTGCTATTCTTCAAAAATTCTTCTTTTGTGATCCACCTGAATAAATAACAGCTTACAGATTTAGAAAAAAAATTAGTAAATAATGACAGAATGTTCATTTTTGGACAAACTCTTCCTTTAAAACATGTACATAATTTTTCTTCAATCCTCTGAAAAGCTGTGCTAAAAACCTTACATGGATTACCTATCACTAAATCTGCTTTGCATGCGCAACGGGGGCGGCCGAATGGAAATGAAGCCTCTCAGCTCGAGATGGAGTCTACTGACGGAATCTGCATCCGTGCCCGCCGATTAATCCCAGACATCCCACCCGATCCTCCCGTCATTTACAATGTCACACAATCCATAATCAAGATTTAACAGGAGTCAGCGCTCGGATCATCGAGCAGAGAGAGAGAGAGAGAGAGAGATGGAGATATTCACAGGAAACAGCAGGTCAGTCTAATATTCACGGACAGAGAATGCCACAATTTTGCCAAATTACTGCAGAGAGAGGAAGCTGCATCTGCAGGTGGCTTTCAATAGGTCCACCCTGCAGAAAATCAGTGGTGAACATCATTATTTCATCATAACAGACTGAAGGGTTCTCCTGGTTCTCCAGGAGCTAATTGTGATAATTATGAACACTGTTTGTTGATAAGATTATAAAGTCATTTGTTAAAGGCAAACAGGCAAATGAGGGTTTTTGACTCATTTCTGAAACAAGCTAAAATGAATGACAATTGCACTGAAACACTAGAGTGAATCTCTTAAAGCAGTTGTTTTCAATCCTGAAAAACCCTGCTGGGTTGATCAATAACAAAATCTAAAAAGAAAATGAGAAAATATGATTTGTAGAATGTAGAATTTGCCGTCTGAACCAGTCAAAACCATGTTAAACCCATTTTCAGAAGCAACTGGAGAGTTCTAAAGGTATTCCAGAATGGTAGAATAGGACTACTGTCATCTAATCTGACGATTTTACTGGAGAGAGAGAGTACAGCGTGTTAAATCCAGCTTAAATTAAGATTCAACACATGGGTTTGCTCTCTAAACCTCTGGCCTATTGCTAAAAAGACAAGAAAAAGAAGAAGTAAAATTAAGTAGATGTGAGAAGCCAATAATCAGGCACAATGAAACATTTTATTACATTCTGTGCAATACTTGCGACTCTGATAAATAGCTGTTTATGATCAGAGATTTTACAGTGCATTGGAAAATCAATCAAACACAAAGTATATAAGTAAACATGTTTAGGACAAAAATGTTCTTAAAATCAAATCAAATATTGAAAATTATGTGTATTATTCTTTTATTATTGTTACATTATTTTATAAAAATGTTTTCAAATTATTTTAATAATATATTATTGATGTTTTTAAATTAATTCTCCAATGCTCACCAAGGCTGCATTTATTTGATCACAAATACAGTAAAAAATAATATTGTAAAATATTATTCCAACTTAAAATAACTTTTTATTTTGATATATTTTAAAATATAATTTATTTCTGTGATGCAAAGCTCAATTTTCAACAACCATTACTCCAGTCTTTAGTGTCACATGACAATTATCAACATTGAAAACAGTTGTGCTGCTTAATATTTTTATGGAAACCATGATGCATTTTTTTCAGGATTCTTTGAAGAATAGAACATTTTAAAAGAACAGCATATATTTGAAACATAAACCTTTTATAACATTATAAATATCTTAACTGTCACTTTTTATTATTTATTAGGTTATTTATTAATCCAATTATTTACTGAAAAAATATATAATTAGCACAAACTATTATTATCCATGCTAACAAACTGATTTATATTTTTTGAGGATGCAAGACTTGATGCAAGTTTGACATGAACAACATAAGCTAAAGAAAGTGTTTTCGTTTCTCAATTAAAATTTTTTATTAACCTATTATATGATTAAACTATTCATTTTGCCATCCTAACTTCTATGGTTTTATGGATAGTTGCATTGTTTATCCCTGCTGTCTGACCTGCGACCTGTCAGTTGTAACACACAAACACGAAAGCATGCACGATACCCATCAACTATCAATGCAAAAGTATTGAGCATGTCATGATGTTATGGTGTTCAATCTCTCGATCTGTCCTCAACACAGAGCGCAGAGGCTGATCACAGAAACGCTGTTTTACAAGGGACACATCTTGTCTCAACAACTTTGCCTGACCTTGTGCGAGTCTGAATAACACTGTAAAATTGATTCAGCTCGCCGCATTAAAAGAGCCTTCGTACTATCTGCATTCTACCTCTAATTAATATAAGCAGCGGTGAGCAGGCCATTATTTACGACCGAAGCTGTATAGGGAGGCCAACGCAATAATAATCTGCTCTATATTTTTTATTGATGTGTTGATGAATGGCTTTATTTCACACAAAACAGCCATGGAATGTCAAAGCGTGCAGATCACGCAAGCACTGATTACGGCGAGCGAGCGTCTCCTGCCTTTCCTGAGCCCTCTGTGTGTGTGTGTGTTTATATCACCGTTAGCCGGACGGTCTCTCATTACACAGCTATGGTCAGTTGATGAAGTACTGCGGTCACACACCTTTGCTCGCTTCTGCTTCAAATGTTCTGGAATTGCTTTTTAGATTCACATGTGTTATGTTAATACCCAATGGAAAATTCAATTGTTCAGACGTTGCTTTTTCATATGGAGATCCCATTTATGCAACATCACAAACATTTCTTCAGAAACAAATAAGACAAAAGACGACCCTCCAGGGCATTTGAAGAAAAATAATTGAGTTCATATCAAAATTTCTGAATTCTAACTGCAGATTTTGGTATCTTGGCAAATCTGAGCACAGTTTGAGACATTATTGAGATGTTTAGAGGAGACTTGTTTGAGATTACTGGAGTTTTTATCTCAGAAGACGTCTCCGTTTAATCTCACTCCAGTGTAGGAGCAACAACTTGGATATCAAAAAGATGTAATGAGGGATTTTTTCAAGATACTCAAATGCAAATTCATCATTTAAATAACATTGTGGACCTTATTATATACTCTAGAGGAGATGCATGTCATATTACTAAAATCCTGTTCTCAGGAGAAACATCTAGGTTTTGAAGAAGTCTCCATTCAATCTCATCACTGCCTAGGAAAAAACTCCTTAGATATTAAAAAGATCTCACGTGTGTTTTTTCTGTCCTACAAGATACTCAAATGCCAGTGTATCATTTATAGACATTTTTGTGTTGCTTGCAAGTCTTTGTTGACTTTACTGTATTAGAAACTCTACAGGAAATACATGTGAGATTACTGGGGTCTTTTTTTTCTTAGGAGAAACATCTAAGAAGCAGAATACTCAATCACAAGTCTCAATTTGATCTCATTGCAGTGGAGGAGGAACAACTGAAACATCAAATAAGATCTAATGTGGGATTTTTCAAGATACTCAAATCCCAATTCATCCTTTAAATGACATTGTTGACCTTATTAGAAACTCTAGAGGAGACACGTGAGATTACTGGGGTATTTTCTTCTCTGAAGAAACAACTATGAAGCAGAATACCTGAGCAAAAGTCCCAAGTTAATCTCATTGCAGTGTATGAGCAACAACTGAGATAATAAAAAACATTTTTTTCCCTATAAGATACTCGAATGCCAATTCATCATTTGAATGACACTGCTGACCTTATTAGAAACTCTAGAGGAGACGTATGTGAAATTACTGGAGTTTCCTTCTAAGGAGGGAGAAACATCTGACTTTTAAAGAAGCCTTCTTCTGCTCCCCATGTAATCGCATCACTGTCTGGGAAAAACACTTTAGATATTAAAAAGATCTCTTGTGTGATTTTTCTTTCCTACAAGATACTTAAATCCCAATTTAACATTTGAATGGCATTTTTGTGTTGATTGTGAGACTTTGTTGACCTTATTAGGAACACCGAAGGAGACGCATGCGATGGGATCTTTTTCTCAGGAGAAACATCTAGATTTTGAAGAAATGTCCATCTGCTCTCCTAGGAAAAATAATCTTATTTGAGATTTATTTTCCTGAAAGATCATTTCTGATCCAGAGAAAGACAGGCAGATCTTATATAATCAAACAGCAATGTATCATTTAGGGATGTTTCTTGTGTTGATTACGAGACATTGTGAATCTCATCTGAAACTCTGGAGGAAACGTGATATTACTGAAGTCTACTTCTCCGGAAAAAAATCTGAGAAGATTAAGCCTCAGACTTCTGAAGAAGTCTCCATTCGCCCACCATTTAATCTCTTCACTGTCTAGGAGAAACAATTGAGATATTAAAGTGATTTTTCTTTCGTATGGGCACACTGAAGTCTTGGCAGCAAGTTTGACTCTCAGAGTGCTTTTATGAAACATCTGAAGCTCTAGATTTGAGTTATCTTTCATAATTAGGAGGAAGTGCAGCTAAACGGCGTCCTGCGTTAGATAATTGTGGTCCATCCTTCCTAATTTTGCGAAAGCGGGAAAAAAAAAAAATCAATATTTGTCTGGTTATTAATTCAGCTCACAAATCCTTGATTATTTTCCAATCCTTTCCTCTGATAGGAGCCATCTCTGTTTGCCTGCCTCTCTCTCTTTCGACTGGCCGGCCTGCCTTCTCAATCGCCTGTTTTGTTTCCGCCTTTAATGAACAGTTGGATTCTTTTATTTCTCTACAAGTGCTGGATTTGTCTTATCAACCTCGTTCCCTTTGAGGGTTGCCAATTGGTTTTATCCACGGATGTATCATTTCATAGGCTTCCTCTTTTTTCCCCGCACAAAGAGAAAGAACCACTTCGTCAACAACCCTCTACGGAGAGACAGATTAAGAACCTCAACATCACCTAGCTTCCAGCGCCGCTCCCAACTGGTTTGTGTAAAACTCAATTAAACTGGTCCCTGCTGAATTCCACATTACAGTACATTAAACAGAAATTCTTCAAGCGTGATGATAAAGCCGCGGTACAGGAGCGTTTCCTGCCTCCGCCTTTGGGGTTTTGGTCTCTCCTCCGCACCGAAGGAGCTCAAAGACAAAGTAGGAAAACAAACTTTGTGCTTTATTTATCTGTGAAGTGGTAAAGGTGGCCAATGGCCTTGATTGCAGTGTGTAAACAGCTTTAAACGGCTAATGTTCACTAATAGGAGTAGTGTGAGTCCTCTGACGATTAGAAGCAAGTATTATCAAATGCTACGACATGTGGGAAATGCTTGTTGTAGCTTTAATCAGGAAGGAGAGAACAATAACACTAGCCTATGGATTTTAGTCAAAACATTACCGAGCAAATGAACTGGTGTTTGATAGTCAGACTGCTTTGAAATGAAGTTTCTGATAGATAGATAGATAGATAGATAGATGGATAGATGGATAGATAGATAGATAGATAGATAGACAGAAAGAAACTGCAAGAAATGTCTTAATAATTATTAATTGACAGTTGATTATATGACATCTGCTTGTCTAATATCCATCTGTCTTTCTCTGCATCTTGCTGCAAATAATTATCATAAAGTATATTTTAGGCGAGAAAAACACCAAATGAGATCTCAGTTGTTTTTCTTAGACTTGCAGTGAGCAAATGGAGTCTTCTTAGATGAGTTTCGTCTCATCATCTTGATGCCTCAAACTATGCTTAAATTTGCCAAGATCTCAAAGTATTCAAAAGACAGAAAAATTCCCATTTGAAATCTCATTATCTTAATTGTGTTTTCTGAGAAAACAACAGTATTCTCACATGAGGCTCCTCTCAAAAATGTCCCAAACTGTGTTCAGATTTGCCAGAAAAAAAGTCCCATTCATACCTCAGTTGTTCTAGAGATGGAGATGTTTGCTTCAACTGCTTCTCAGATTTGTCTTCTGAGAAAAAACCCAGTGTTTCCACCAAGGATATTTGATATTTGAGAAACATCCGAACATAAAGTTACAAAAAGCAATATTTTAAGGAAATATACTGTAAATGAAGAGAGTCTTTGAGCTATGAATAAGAATGATCTGATTAATAAAACTTATCTATCTATCCATAGGCGGAGGGTGAACCAACTCCAGGGTAAGGCTAAAAGCAGCCAAATCTATTAAATACAAACATCATACCTTTTTAGGCAAGAACCAGACATGGGTGTCATGTAGGCTAATACAACATGTTTAATGGGACTGAATTTGTATTTAACGTGATTTTACAATTATTATTACAATTTAATTAAAACATTAGAAATGGAATTTACTTTCCACGGTTATTCAAACGACGAATAAATTATATAGCCTACAGAAAGTGACATTATCACTAACTTTGATCTATTGCGAGTTTAAGCACTCTCAAAAAAAAAAAAACTATTGTTATAATCACTGAAGCTGTCTACACTGCGAAATGAATCTCTTACTTACATTGTACATACATCTGCGTTTTGTTGTTTATGATGAGAGAATTCGCAAGAGTCCGGATTTCAGTCAGCGAAAGCGCGCGCACTGAGCAGCTGATGAGTTTCAGTGATGACACATCTGAACGCTTCTGATTGGCCATTGCATTCCTAAGCTCAACAGAATTGTGTGTGATTAGTTAAAATGCGCAACACTGTAAAAACGCCTAAAATGAAATACGGTGCAACATGAGCAGATCTTAATCTAATGCCGCAATCGACACTTTCTATTAATTTTCACTTTGTTAGCAAAAGACGCAATAGATTTAATTTGTTTGTGCAGGAGCATTTTTGTCCAATTTAGTGGCATTTT
>NW_015552637.1:3192089-3197838 GCF_001515605.1 Sinocyclocheilus anshuiensis
CACACGCTCCGCCTATCTATCTATCTATCTATCTATCTATCTATCTATCTATCTATCCGTTCAATCAATTTTATGTGTACATATTTATGTAATTAAGTAAATAAATAAATATATTAATTAATTAATTTTCCAGATCTTTTGTTCTTAAAGGGATCGTTCAACCAAAATAAAAATTTGAATACTTTACTCAACTATCCCATTAAACATATATACATACTTACATAAATAAATGTATTTATTTATTTGTTTATTTATGTATTTTCCAAATCACTTGTCCTTAAAGGGAAAGTTCACTCAAAATAAAAATTATGATGTCATAATTTACTCAACTTTGTTTAAAAATCAATCAATCAATCAATCAATCAATCAATCAATCCAGTATTTGGGTGGTCATTTCAATATGAGGGGACTATTTTTTCTCACCACTGATAAGACTGGAGACTAGGGGCAAGCGGTAAAAAGTGATTCAGGATGCAGACAAAGTGATGGGGGAGGGGGGTTGCAATGGGTTCAGGGGAAAGTTTGAAGGGGTCTGGAGAGGAAAAAGAGATGTGATGTAATTATCCGTCGCTGGCACCGAGGCACAACTCAACTCAGAAGGGATTCGGAGCAGAAAATCGCTAAAATCTGTTTACCAGTGAGCAGAATTCTCTTCCTTCACGAGCATTTTGTGAGGATTCTGCCTATCTTAATAATTCATGCAGAAGAGCCATCGGCGAACCGGAGACTTCACAGGTAGAGCAATTCACAGGATAATCTGAGAGACTTCAGCTCAGAACCAGTCCAGCAGTAAAGCACCCAGAACGCAGACGTCAAACACTCCATTCAATTATTTCCTAGAAAACACTTATACACAGAATGCATTTACAGGACCTTTTAGTCAAGATAGTTAAAGCTGTGAAAATCTCCTCTAGCTCACAGTTGAAGGTGCATAATCATATATATATATATTTTTATGTATATATATATATATATATATATTTTTTTTTTTTTGCTAATTAAAAAAGTTTTTCACATAAATTGAGTAGTCTTTGTGAAAAATATGTTTTAAAAATGGTTTTAATCTACAGCACATGGAACGGGTCACTTCCTCATTAGCCATTCAACCTTCTAACAATAACTAACTTTTAAATAATAAATAATAGCTTTCAAATGCTCAAGGTGCATCAAAGCATCAAAGTATATTACACAACTAGGCAAACCAAATGATATAACAACAAACACAAAATACACATGAGAGCACAATGTGTATGTGCTTAATTCCCTTATTTACCCTTAGATTACATTTAGCTCATCTTTAAAACGCCAATCAATCAATAAACTCTTTTAAATGTAATCTTTAGCAAATCTCAAAATTAATATAAATTTTTCATACTTTACATCAAAATGTTGTGATGCCAAAACTCACTTGTAATATTTAAAATAACTTAATTTATTTATTTTTTGTAGCGTTTGGATTTTTATTTAAATTACTGTTAAAAAGTTTGGGGTGTGTAAGATTTTAGATTTTTTTTTTTCCAGCAAGCGACAGTAAACACTTATAATGTTACAAAATATTTCATATTCAATAAATGCTGTTCTTTTGAACTTTCTATTCATCAAAGAAAAAAGGTTTTCACAAAAGTGTTAAGCAGCACAACTGTTTTCAACATTGATAAAAATAAGAAATGAGCAGAAAATCAGCATATCAGAATGATTTCTGAAGTGAAACTTGAATAAACGAGTCCTCAGTACATATTTATGTATCATAAAAGTCATTTATTTATGATTTGAATTGCATTTCTTTGTTTTATTTCTTCTGTGCAATCATTGCAATTGTATTTGTATTGACATGCCCAGAAAGCATGGCATATTCTCAATACAACCCCTCAAACTGAAATACAGTTTTTCTAATTTGGTCCAGCAAGCATTGTTATTGTTATGCTTTTTTTCCTTCTGATACAACCTCTTACACTCTGAAGCTGTATGAAACACACACACACACACACACACACACACACACACCCTCAGCATTTCAGAATGATTTCTGAAGTGAAACTTGAATAAACGAGTCCTCAGTACATATTTATGTATCATAAAAGTCATTTATTTATGATTTGAATTGCATTTCTTTGTTTTATTTCTTCTGTGCAATCATTGCAATTGTATTTGTATTGACATGCCCAGAAAGCATGGCATATTCTCAATACAACCCCTCAAACTGAAATACAGTTTTTCTAATTTGGTCCAGCAAGCATTGTTATTGTTATGCTTTTTTTCCTTCTGATACAACCTCTTACACTCTGAAGCTGTATGAAACACACACACACACACACACACACACACACACACAACCTCAGCATTTAATTACCCTGCAATGAATGTACATGCACACAGAACATCCTCTTGAAAAAGCCAACGAATCGTTGTTCGCTGCTGAGACGATGATCAATGTTTCTCTCCGCCACCCACTGAAATAAACCACAGAGGTTCACTTGCCTAATTCTTGACATGAAATATTACCCGCACCACTCCAGAAAGCCTTGCCGTTTGGATGCCGGGACAGATAGCATCCATCCTTTTGCTATAAGAAACAAACAAACAAACAAAAAGCTCTTCGACCTTTCACCCAACACGGGACGTACAACTGATAAGTAAGCGCCAATTTCTTTTCTCTTCTGCGCATTTTTTTTCTTCTGCGCATCTTGCCTTTGGCCCAAGTTTCACCTTGCTGAGCCCATGCCCTTTATTAAAGGTAGTAATGGCTGCCGAGTCGCCTCCGGCTTTCTCAGATTTGTCAGTCATGAAAGGGGGAGGAAGGAAGATAAATCTTATTTCGCCAGCTAAGGGCTTCTATCTCGGCGACAGAATGAGAAGCCAGGCCCAAAAACACTCACCGTGTGCGTTAGGAGGCTCCGGCTTTAAACCTTGTCCTCTCTGATCAAACCAGGATTTATGGAAGCATCATAACTTCCGACAACATCCAGGAGCTTATTAATTTTATATGTTTCTGTCCATTCCCTGATATTCCCAGCCTTGACAGTCACTCAAGATAAGCCAAAAGCCCCTGACAGGATAGAGTGTATATATATTTTTCTCTTTTCTCCTGCTGAATAGGTTGCAGCTGAAACCTTGAGAGGCATCGGCGTGAGTTGATTTGTCAACAGTCTTTTTTTGTCTTCTCCCACTCGCTGCCACTCCTAACGGTCTTTAAATCAACCCGAAGCCTGGCTCGAGTGAAAAGCAGGCAACCTCGTGGCGACCGAGAGACAGAGAGCGGCTAAAAACAAGCAACTGATCATCATGCTGAGTGGAAAGGCACCACAAAAACAGATGTGAAAGTGCAAATTGTTTCATTTCTACACCACAAGTGACATTAAATGGAATTGCAAAAATTATGGCATCAAAATTCATACTTATAGCGGTTACAACTGCTGTGGATAATAAAACCACAAATATTACCTGTGTAGTATTTGTTAAAAAAAAACATAAATACACAAATATTTCCTGTTGATTTAGTAATCTAATCATTTTAATCAAAGGTTTTAAAAAAAATAACTGCTGTGGATAATAAAACCACAAATATTACCCGTGTATTTGTTAAAAAAACAACAACATAAATACAGCAGTATTTCCTGTTGATTTAGTAATCTAATCATTTTAATCAAAGGTTTAAAAAAATAAAGACATTTTTGCCATATTTTTGTTTTTCTGTCTGAAATAAAAAGATTTTATTTACAAATATCACACAAATTGACTGCAATGAATTTTATGTACGTACTTAAAATACTAAATCCAGTGACATTTATTGTTTCTACCAATAAATATAATTGTAACATTAAGTATAAAATTCATCTGTGATTGACTAAAAAATAAATAAATAAATAAATAAATAAATAAAAATAATAATAAATTAAAAAATATTTTTTGAAAAACCTTCAACTCTTTTCTTAGAAGTCTTCACACCTAAAATACATGGAATTTCATGGAAAATCATTGAGTTTCAAAACACTCACAAACTCACCTGTACAGTGCCTTTCAAAAAATGCACTTTACTTAAAGGTACACTATGTAACTTTTTTAGAATTTACAAAATTTCGGCCTATACACTTAGCGAGTACGTCATGAATCCATCTTCCAAAACTGTTTATGTCTAATCCTGAATCACTACTGTATACGCCTATAATAAGTGCTTATAATCTGAGTATTTTAGACCTGTCTGGGCGACAACTGCTGCGATGTAGCCCAGTACAGAATCTGTGTGACTCGTCATATGCATAAACACACAGAAGCAGCTCTGACTACATTGTTTCTCCTCAAGATTCATGCAATTTTGTTTGTTAACCACTAGAATGCCAAAAGTTACATAGTGTGCCTTTAATTTATGTGACGGGTCATGCAAGTTCATTGTGGGGCTTTTGTTCAGATCCTGTTTCACTGCTTTTCACATCATGACAGCATGAGTTCATTTGCCATAAAGTTTCATTTGCCTCTATAAACGGTAATGACCTCTGCCATGTAAGGATGATGACAACATTACAGCAGGCTCTCTTTATGACAATACCCACAGAGACTGGACAGATGGCGCTACCATCACCTCTCTCTCTCTCTCTCTCTCTCTCTCTCTCTCTCTCTCTGCAGTGCTCAGGAACAGAGCAGAAAGAGGTTGTTAAGCAGAGTAAGCGGTAGTTATGAAGTGGTCAGAAGGCATGTTTATGGTTTGAAGGACGAATGTGAGAAGGACAGACAAACATACTGACAAAACATACTCCACAATAATTTTGTCTATTACTAGGGTTGGGTCATTTATTGTAACAAAATCTAAATTTAAATCATTTTATGAACAAAATAATGTGTCTGATTTTGACATTAATCATTGTTTTGAGTCAGATCTTTTTATTGAATCAATTGACTCAGCCCACTAAACCAGTCTAAATGATTCACTCACAAATCCCGTGATTTGTTTTTATAGCACAGAATGTATTTTAACTGTGGAGGAGTTAAACTTCAGTAACAAAAAGACAGTTAAAGTAAATGCAATTCATTTCAATGTTCAAGTTCAAACTGTCCAGTGAATCGATACACAATTTTGTTTTGATTAATATGCCTCATCAATCAAAAAACGCCCTTTGTCATTTCATTTATGTATGATAAATATATGTTAAATTACTACATATTGTACAATTGGGGAATATTAGTATAGTTAGCAAAAGGGCTTGATTAAATAAAGTGAAAAATAATTAGTTGCTTTTATTTACTTTCTCTAATTGAAAATATGACACCATTTATGCTATTTTAGAACAAATACATAAATATCAAGAAGCTAACATCAAAATACTGAAAAACAGCATATCACCAATTATTTCAGTATTTCAACTACATCACCAGGTCAACATTTATCCTAAACAACTCAAAATCACTCATAACTCATAAAGCATTTTTGCATATCTTTGATGATATGATGTGCAATTAAAAAACCAAAGGAACAAAAATCTCTTCAGTCTCAGAACCTAGGTATTGCTTGGGATGAGCTGAACAGAAAAATGGATTTGTGATATCAGACATTTTATAAATCTTAATGGTACTGACTGAATGGTAACCATGGAAGTCATCCCCAACTACTTTTATTGATGTTTTTTTTTTTTTTTTTTTTTTAGATATAACATTCACAGGGGATACAGTCATAGCAATAAAATACACACACCCAGAATACAAAACAATAAATACATAAAGAATAATAAAAATGAAATATAAACAGAACAAAAACAAA
>NW_015552637.1:3198026-3200964 GCF_001515605.1 Sinocyclocheilus anshuiensis
TTTGTGTTTTTTTTTTTTTTTTTTTGTTAGAGTGACTTGAGGGTGAGTGAATGGTAACAGAATTTCATTTTTGGGTGAATTATTCCTTTAACGTCAGAGTAAATGATGAAGTGTGTACAGTAAATTGTATACAGTAAATGTGTGCATGTAACGTGCATGTGGCATTAGTGACCTCTCGGAGGAGGTATAGATGCGGGCAGACAGTAATTTTATGCTGCATAAAGAGTGCAGCCCTGCGACGGAGGAGACAACACGACTGGACCGCCATCTATCCTCACTCAGTGGGTGGCTGGTGACCTGCCTGATGGTTCCAGATCCATTTACTCTCTCTCTCTCTTGCTGTCTTCTCCAAACCTGAACTCCAGATGACTTTAACTGAGATGCGTTTCACTATTCGTACTCAAATCAAATCTCTCTTACTTCAGATCTAAACCATTTTTATCAAACAAGGTGTTTGACAATGAACCCTATTCATGATCCAATCAAGTCCCGCCCTACAATTTTTACTGGTTTAATATCTGATTTCACTTGGAAATGTCATGAGTAAAATAGGTTGTGAATGTTTCATATTGATTTTATTATTATAATTGTTACTATAAGACCAAACGTTTCTTTCTTCGAGAATAAAATGGCAGATTTTTAAAAATGAGATGGTCAATTTATTCAATTGGTTTCTGAGACTTCGGAGGGTTCAAGAGCTTATAAAGGCAAAAAGAATATATAGTCTCTTTCAGGAGAGTAATTTTCATTCAATTATTCTATAGTTAAACACTCACAGATATGTCAACGACTCTTTTTCAAGTGCTCCTTGTTGATTATGCTGTAAGAACATATGATGATATTCATAATCACATTAGCTTTCGCTTCTTAATCGTTTGGTGATAAGTGCTCCATTCTGCCCGTGTTTAAAGAGACTCGAGCCCAAACTTAAAATCAACACACAGGAAAGCCTCTAAATCCACTTATGCTGATGTCCAAAGGCGCAAGAGTTAGATAATCACAATAATGTGCTTAAACATGGTGAAAAATGTCTGCAGATGGAAAAAAATAGCCACGGCGTGGGTGGATTTTACTGATTTAGAAACAGGAAATGAGCATCACGGTACATATAGATCGAGTGTGAAGAATCACAGCACACAAAACAAGAATTGTCACCCCACTGTACACAAAGAAGAAATAAACATGAAAATATAGCCGCTCTTCCTACTGTAGACAACTATTTTACTGAGCTTTGGCACCATCATTTCACACGCACTGAATATCAAGGAAATATGTGTCCTGAGAAATCACACCTGTCTCTGTGACAGCCGCAGGCTCTGGAAACAGCAAAACAAGAGCCAGGGGACCGGCCCGCGCTTTTGGAGCCAATCAGAAATCTAGCAAATCAGAGACTGTTATCGACCTGTCAATATTTTTGAAGGGAGGGTGTGTGGTTGAATGGATGGGGGTCATATTTCACCCCCAAATCAAAATGAAAATAAGAATATACATAAATGTATATTATATTATATTATATTATATTATATTAACAAAATTTAAATAAATTGTGTTCATTATCTTTCATGACATTTTATCACATTTTTCCACAAAATCTGATTAATGCAATGCATATGGATGTTTATGTTTTTATTATTTTATTTACTTTATTTTTTATTATTTTACTTACTACAGCAAATAATGTAATACAAAGATTTGTAATTATTTTTTAATAAAAAATACTACCAAAACATCTACTTATGTACACTCTAAAAAATGCTGGGCTATTTTTTTTAACCCAAATGCTGGGTTCAGCTTGTTGGGTCATTTTATTGGGTTGTTTTGAATATTTTTACCCAGGAGCTGGGTTATTATTTTAACCCAAATGCTGGGTTCAGCTTGTTGGGTCATTTAATTGGGTTATTTTTAATATTTTTACCCAGGTGCTGGGTCATTTTAATGCTGGGTTATTTTTTTCTACCTAACCGCTGGGTTGTCTCCGGTGAAACTTCTCAACAACGCAGCTGCTGAGAGCACAGGCTTTTTAAGTCCACAGGAGAGAGCGATTCTCAGCGCCAGCGCCGCCGATTTGGTGAACTCTTTCAGGGAAATAAAGGTTTGTATGCATTTTATTTCATTTATAAAGTCTATAAAGTAGTGTCTTTAATGTGGTGTAAATTATATTATTTTACGCAACGCAGCATAAGGACGAGGTGTCAGTGAGCTGCAGCAGTGGTCATTTTGCGCTGGAAACGCTTTTGCCTTGCATAACATAAATGGATTTTATTAGTTATAATACTGAGTGTAATTTAATTTGATGTTAAAATATGTTCTCTAATTTCAGTACTGTCTGTTTTTGGGCAGGTTTTTGAGTGAGTCACTCCATCTCTCAGCTACAAGTGAAACGCGAGGCCGCGGTCTAAAGTTTGCAGTTCCCCCGCGAACAGCAGCCCATCACCGGCTCAGATTTCGGCGACACAGACCGGCACGAGAATTAGCACTATTTCGGTAAAAAGCGATTAAAGAGAACGGTTGAATACACTTAAATTAAAATGCTACTTTTAAATGTGCCTTTTTAATTTCTAAAATGCTTGTTAAACAAGTTTAAATGTATGTAATATTGTAAAAGCTGTATTCACCCAAAAAAAATCAATTTGTCTTGTATTTTATCCATAGGTGTTCTTGCTCAATAATAAATGTTCATCTTTTGATTATTGCTGTTGCCAATAGTATTTCTGTCTGTGATGTTTAATTTCCAGCCCATTTTAAGCAAACAATATAATAATTTTTAAACAATAGATGACTTAAAGGTGCTGTATGTAAGTTTTTGACTCTACTAAAGCATAAAAATACCAACATGATAAATATATCTATAGAATGCTTTCAATTACTATTTTAAAACGAAATAATTCAAATCGAAAACAAAAACTCTTTCATTATGTAATCCGTAAAGATGCATTTC
>NW_015552637.1:3201062-3201702 GCF_001515605.1 Sinocyclocheilus anshuiensis
TAGTCAGGTTCGTCAAATTAATTTTTGCAACATTGACTCAGAAAACATTAGTTTATTAACAAATAATTCAAATATCCCCTCACTATTTTTTACTTTTTTTGTTTGTTTTTTATTTTATTATTTTATTTTTTTGTTTGTTTTTTGGGCTGATGTGCCAAAATTGTGTTTGCATTCAGTAGCCTATATGGCAGCATTTTTGTGCCACGTTTAAAAATAACGAAATAAATAAGATTATGATAATAAAATCATGTTATATAATGTGAAAATTCCACCCATAGGCCTACTCCTCCCCCAAAAAAAAAAGTCTGTGGCATCCGTCATTCTTTTGACTTTTTTTAAATCTCCGATTGATCGATTCATGAGACATTCGTTTGTATTAAGTTGTTCTGATTTTTTTCAACATGCATTCAAATATTCATGTTTATTTCGTGACTTGAAAACTTTAAACAACATTTCCAAGCATTAGCCTATAGCCCACCCTAAATAAAACAGCTTGTGAATAGTCATGATTCACGTAACTTTATTTACTTCCGAAAAATCAACAATAGGGCCTAAGTTAAGTTAACCGAGTTGGAGCCCATAACATTTGGGGGGTGGGGGGCGTACACATTTTTTGCATATGGGCCCGGGGGATGACTTG
>NW_015552637.1:3201743-3202390 GCF_001515605.1 Sinocyclocheilus anshuiensis
AAAAAAAAAGTCTGTGGCATCCGTCATTCTTTTGACTTTTTTTAAAACTCTGATTGATCGATTCATGACATTCGTTTATATTCAATTGTTCTGATTTTTTTCAACATGCATTAAAATATTCATGTTTATTTCGTGCTGCAAATATTAAAGAGGAAAATATAATTTTTAAATATAATAAAGGCGAATTATCTCACTACAAATTAAAAAGCGTAAAAACACCTTTATTGTTTATATTTTATCATAGAATTGACAGAAGGCTGAGATTTTGTAGTAACAAAGCACAAAGCTGCAATTATTGAGTGGCTTGCGTGCTACAAATAATGAATGGACTTGAAAACTTTAAACAACATTTCCAAGCATTAGCCTATAGCCTACCCTAAATAAAACAGCTTGTGAATAGTCACGATTCACGTAACTTTATTTACTTCCGAAAAATCAACAATAGGGCCTAAGTTAAGTTAACCGAGTTGGAGCCCATAACGTTTGAGGGGGCCCGTACAATTGTTTTGCATATGGGCATATGACTTGCAACACCACTGAATAAGACTGATGTACCCGCATTGTAACACAAATAAATGTAATGTTTTTGGATTTTCCCCTTACTTTAAATGCATGCTTATGGCTCATTATTATTAATCGAAAAAAAA
>NW_015552637.1:3202408-3203981 GCF_001515605.1 Sinocyclocheilus anshuiensis
GTAACCCAAATAAATAAGGTATTTTCCCTTATTTAAAACGAATGCTTAGTTTGTGGTTCATTGTTATTTTTTTTATGAAAACCCAGCAACAAAGACACTCACTTATAGGCTATTAAACGAATAAATGAAAGTTTTATTAACAAAAGTTGCGCTTTGGATCCGCCATCATAGTGTCAGTCTTCTCGCATCACTCTTGTCACATGACCCCCCTCCCCCGTTTTATTTCTCAGCCCCCCCAGCTCAAAATACGTTGCCGCGGCTATGATTATACTCACTTCTTCTGTAGATGAGGCTGGATCATGAATGATTCGCGCGAACATAGACGCATTTATGTAGATCGGGATGACAAGCATGACGCCTCGCCATGGAAACAATAAGGCGATACATTTTAAAATAACGGTCGCCTAAAAAAAACTCACTCTGGGGGCTCAGCTAGAATATTTTAAACTCACGTGCGAAAGGGTTAAATAAAACAACCCAGCATGGTGGGTAAAAATGTTTTAGGGTTCTAATCTGAACCCTAAACACGTTTTGTCATAAAAGCCGGTTTTGTCCACTTTCAAGGCATCGCGAGTTCACGTTTCACTGCAGAAGCCGACAAGCACCCTTGTTGTTTTTGAACAGAAGCCAATAAGGGGATTTTAGCGAATCAGCGCGCTGTATTCAGGTCAGGTGACAAGGCTACTTTCACTTTGAAAAGATGTGCTAGCTGAGAGGAGTTTCATCAAAGCTGACTTAAAGTGATCGAGGATGGATAATTTAGACGAACTTGAACCTGTGATATCTTCTTCAGGGCGAAAAAGGAAAATAAAAGCTGAAACGTTTTCACGTTGGAGTTATCTGCTTTTGCCAAAAAACGACTGTTGGAGTTATCTGCTTTTGCCAAAAAACGACTGTTGGAGTTATCTGCTTTTGCTATAAAACAATATTTTTTATATTTAAAAAAAAAAAACATACTTTCAATGAACTTTAATTTTTGTAAATTACCTGTATTTGTTTTAAGTTATTATTACTTAATCAAAACAACCCAACTGCAGTTTGATTGATATTACTTGGAATGCGCAAAAAAAAAAACGATTTCTGGAAAAAAATTAAAATGGAGTTATCGGTTTTTGCAAATGAACTCCTCATATATATATTTTTATATAATACTTATTAATATTTATTTATTATGTAATTATTTAAGATAAATAAATATTATTTATTTTTATTTTTTGGGGGTGAAATATGACCAGGACATGCATTACAGCATGTTTAAAGTCTATATTATTTCAGTAGCGTCCATGAAGAGCTCAGCATAACAGATGCTTTGCCGTAATCTGCTGATGTATTGTGGGATACAGGAAGTGGAGTGTTTACTGTGTCTGTGTGTGTCTGTATTGAAGGCTCAGCTCCAGACAGTGACACTGAGATCTGTCTGCCCTCTGGAAATCGATGCACAGGCATTTCTCAACATCGATTATACAATTATGCAGGTTAAATCATCAAGCCCACACACACTCTTACAAGAGAGGAGGAGTGCGCTCACTCTTGAAACACACACACACACACACACACACACACACACACACAC
>NW_015552637.1:3204039-3210349 GCF_001515605.1 Sinocyclocheilus anshuiensis
ATGCACACACACACACACACACACACACAGTGCTACTAAAGCTGTACATACTGACAAATTATGCAGAGTGAAACAGCAGTGTCACTAAAGCCTTCTGCTTAAAGAATCAGTAATACATATTTGACCATACACCATGGTATTATGGTAATGTCTTTGTTCCCCCATTTAACATTATATTACCACATTTTCTGAATATGCACAATGGTAATGTAATACTTTTTTCAAACAGGAACCATGGTAATTCCATTTTCTTTCTTTATTTTGAATATGCACAATGGAGTTATACTATGTTTTTTGGATGTGTACCATAGTATTACCATGTTTTTTGAATATGCACCCACCATGGTAATAGCATGCTGTTTTGAACAGGCACCATAATAATACCACGTAATTTTTAATCACCATAGTTTCCATAGTTTTTTTATATGTATTATAATACCATTATAATACCATATTTAATTTGAAAATGCACCATGGTAATACTATGTTTGTTTAATCATATTTTTTTGGGATTTATCATCCTTACAAGAAAATTTAAGCATCGATGGTAATACTATGGTACTCTAAAACACACCATGGTACTGAGATTCATGTAACATGCTTTTTTAAATTTACCATGATATTATGTTTTTTAGTATGTACCATAATAATAGCATGTTTTTTTTGAACATGCACCATTGTAATGCCATATTAATTCCATGCTTTCTGAATATGTAGTTACAGTACCATGAAAATACAGTTTTTTTTTAAAATTTGCACAATAGTAATAATATATTTTTTAAATAGAATATATATATTTTTTTTTTGTTTGTTTGTTTTGTTTTTTTGAATATGGGCCATGGTAATTAGAGCCCGATCGATATGGTTTTTTTGGGGTCGATACCGATACCGATATTAGGGAGTAAAACAAGGCCGATATCGATATATCGCCCGATATTCTTTGTGTATATTATAGTACAGTACCAGTCAAAAGTTTGAACATTTATTCACGGATTTGCGCTACTGTCTTCACACACAGACGGAACTTACTAGAGAAGTGTGAAGTGTGACATAATATACCTCTGTAAATAAATACAAAATAAATTCACGTCTCGCGCACTTTAATGCCCTTTGAATGTAACGTGTACGTTCCCTTGGAACTGGAATCATGGTGGAATTTCATGTGAAGTCCACTTCGCAGGGCACTTACGGTCAAATAAGACAACGCTTGAATGCTGCTGCCTGAACAAGAGACCTCCTTACTGAAGTGAAAGTGTTGACTGGTGTCACTATCTCGCGAACGCGCTGGCGGATCTCCACCAAATTCGGGGGAATCCCTTCAGCTCGAGGAGCCCTATCGAACGCCACCCTCCGCGTGTCGGTAGCCCCCTGGGATCGCTTGATCGGTCGGAGCCGGACCGCGAATTTAACCACCCGTAACTCCCGAACCCCGGGGGCTATCGAGACAAACTAAGTAATTTACACAATTTCAAGCATTTTATCTACATTATATGTTCTGTAAAAAAAAATGTCATATCGGCGGCATATTCGCCGATACCGATATATCGGCGACAGGCTCATATCGGCCGATAATATCGGTAAAATTATATATCGGTCGGGCTCTCATGGTAATGCCACATTTTTTGGACATGTACCATAGCAATATCATGTTTTTTGGACATTTACTATCACAGCATCAGTGGTAATACTATGGTACTTTGAAACACACACACACACACACACACACACACACACACACACACACACCTAGCATTTCAGATAGTTTCAAATCCTGAAATTCATGTGCCATGGTATGTACAGTACACAGTATATCTGAGAATACCATGATACTTGCATGGTACCATGTCCAAAAAACATGGTACTACCATGGTACCTTTTTGTAAGTGATAGTTCATTAAGTACGGTTAAATTCAATTGGTACATGAACACGGTAAAAGACTAGAGCTAGTTGAGGTTATTTTAACTCTCAATCCTCCCATTACTAGTCATAAAATTTTAAAGTTCATCAAATATAATGTGGCAGTGTTCAACATGACTCCTTTTGTTAGCCTCTGGTCTCAGTTCAATGACACGGTCTTGTTTTAGTACACTTTATGTCCAATAAATGTGTGTGTGCTCTCAACTTAAAATTATGCAACTCTCCCATCTCTCTCTCTCTCTCTCTGACCATCTGTTCTTGCAGCCCGTCTCACTGCAATCAATTATTGTTATGGTAGAATCATTAATAATTTCCTAATGAAAATGATTCTGTTGATCTCTGTTGTATTTTAATTAAACATAATTACGCTGGCGCTCAGAGCTGTGGTGGGGACCCCTTCAGGGTACAACCCAGTTTTAACACCCTGATAATGAAATTTTACATTGTGTGCAGTTGTTTGGTTATTAGTGTCGCAGTATTTTCCGCTGTTCAAAGATAAGAGATAATAACCCTGGCACCTCCGTGTGCTTTGCCTCCGTGCCTTTCAAAGGGGAAGATGAAATGAAAACAATTTAATGGCCTTAACAGTTTAAAACACAACAGCGTTTGTCTTTTGTGTCGTTCCAAACTCAGTTGGCATGTGTCCGTCTTCTAGCGCTTTATTGTCAGCGTGAAACCCCTCACCCAGCACTGCGCTTACACAAAGACGTGCACACAAATGGAGATAAATATACGTTTGAAGGTTCGGTTTGTACAGTGATGAAACACTTCGGTGCCTATTAGGGTTGGGAATCGAGAATGGGTTTGTATTCAGAACCAGTTCCAAAAAAATATGGCAATAAAACCATTTGCATGACATTTGGTTCTGATAGCGCTTCTTAGCGTTTTCTGCATTGATATGGAATCTACAGCACCACTGCAAAATAAATCATATTTAACTGAGTTTCAACCGAATGTTACGAGGTAAAACTTGGCACCAATAATTAATAAAAAAACTAAAATAAAAGACTCATTATATGCAATGACAAACACACATCATTCTGATATAGGCTGAAATGAATGAAAAATTACTCTTATGAGCTGGTCTTTTTTTTAATGAGCCAGTCAAAAAGACTCACCAATTAGTTCCAAACGCAGTTTAATGACTTTTGTTTAGTATTTTTAAGGTAAGACACCACAGGTGAATAGGGTGAACAATTTCACTAATACATATCACCATACGTCCATAGTTGATTGATGATTCACAGGACTATTAGACATTGTCTGAAATGTTGTTTAAATATGCAAATTGGGCATTATCTAATTAAATATGTACACATTTGCATACACTTCCAGAACAGAAATCTAAACACTAGATAGAGTCAGGTTCAAAATTCTGATTGCATATTGTGACTGAGTGCAGGAGATACAATATATGAAGATATATATTATAATAGGATGTTATGGAAACAAAATAGCTGGAAAAAAAAATAAAACAACTATGGTTTTGCCTATAGTGTATTAACCTAATATATAATTAGGACTAATTATTTGGAGGGTGTCCTTCTTCAGTGTAATAAAAGAATAATTTGAATCATTAAAGAATTAATGGAATCACTGAAGAACAGGATTTGTTAAGTGGAATAAGGATCTGAATCAGAATCACTCAGTTCTTTATGATTCACATCCTTAGTGCCTATATACACAGGTAGAAGATGAGAGACAGAAGATTATGAAAAGAAAAGGCAGGAGGTCAAGGTAACATGTCTCTGTCACAGCAAACGCACAATAGAGATGTGTGGAGGAGAATCAGATGGAGAGGAATTACAGAATATGAGCTGCACAAAGACAGTGAATTAGTCCAGTCCTGCGGTCTATGAGCTTATGGCAAACGCTCTCGTTACACTGGTCAATTTCCACATGCACAATGGCCAAATTTCCCCCTCGACTCCTCTGACACGCTCTATCTGACTGTTCCTGCTTCTAAGAGGCTTAGAGGAAAAATTTAGGTGACCTTTAAATAATCAGACACACTAGAGCAGAATATCTGCTGTCCAAACGCACAAGAGCTCAACTGTCTGCTGCCCAAATTTCAAAAGAATAAATTTGATTTTGAGTGTCATTTCAGTGTCTGAGAGGCACATTAACGTCTTAGAAAAACAACACAACTAGGTTACATAAATAATAAATTGGCTTTAAGACAAAATAAGTGTCAGATTTGTGACAATTCAAAGCTGCCTCAGTCAATTTAGTCACGAAGAGCCAGACTTTCAACTCTCACCATATACCTGGCCAAGAACATCTGACTGACATGTAAATCAACCAATCACAGTTCACTTTGTTTTTTCATGCTGTTTAGAGGCGGGCTTATCTAAAGTAGATGATTCCACAATAATACACTGAAGAGGAAAAACTCTTCTTACACAGGACAATCCGAAGCATCTATATTCAGAAATGGCAATACACATTTCATTTGATCCAAAACCAAGAAATACAGAGGGAAGACGAGGCTAAAAAGATGGAAGATAATAAGACAAGTGTTTGTTTACAGGTTTGTTGTTCCTAGTTTTCCTGATTATTCTTGCTGCGCTATTTTCAGTGAGTCCTCCATTGGTCGCTTAGAGCTGCCCGCAGGGAATCACACACACCCAACAGGCCTGAATATAACAGATTAAACTGTGCAGGATTGTGGGATGCATTTATTACTGGAGCAAACACACAATTCCCATCTTCGCCATGTGTGTCTGTTCATAGAAAGTGTTTTAGCGCAGTGAGGGTGATGTTGTGTACAGGGACTGGACTGTGAACGTTCAAGGCCTTGAGAGAACGCTGATGCAACTATTCGCAATAAAATGTCAATAAATCTCTGCTGTATCCTAAACAAGTATGTCAGACAACAGGGAAAATGTGCATTATTTTCTTCCTCAGAGTCTCATTTTTATTCATTGTTTTAATGTACATATTTATTTATTTTATCCATTCTTATGTTTGGCAAACACTTACAAAAAGTGCATATAATGAATGAATGAATGGCCGAATATGACAATAATTGTCTGAATAATAAATGGCTGAAATTAAAATTCTATTTTCTTAAATAAATAAATTCATCTTAAATGTTACTAGTGAATTTAGCCATCATCAAAATTGTAGTGCTGATGTTAATATTAAAAATAATATTAACAAAACGGAAAACTGATTATTCATTTTGAAATTTGCTAAATATTACATTTAACAATGTTATGAAATTATTTGTTTAAAATATCTCAAATATTATTTAAAATATTTATTAAAATATTTAAATATTAACTTTGAGTGAGCATTAGAAGATGGCAAAAGTAATATAAATGTAATGACAGAATAAAATGAGCATGCATTTACATTTAAATATCCAATCAGACCAATCAGCATCCAAAACCGTAACTATGCGTTTGATAAAATACAGTCCTGCAAAGATGAATCGGTGACCTCGCAGTGGAGTCGTTCCCTTTCGCTAATAAATATGAAGGCAGAGACAAAATTATAGACTTAACAAAACACTCCAGAAATCCTGTTATTAGTCTTTTTGTTTCCCATATTCAGTCTCCTGGCAAAAAGATTAGACAATTTGAAAAGAACTGCGTAATCTTCTTTAACAGCTTATCAAAACTTTAATGATTTGCTGATAAAGTGCACAAATGAAGGCGCTGGTAAAGAGGATCAGCCCCACAGTGCAGTGCAGTGATTAGAAGATGAGAGCTGGGAAACGAAAAATCCCACGTCTGCCTCGTGTTCACTTTGAGGGGGATAAAGTCTGTTTCAGCGCAGAGAGTCATAATCATCTGAAAAACATTCGGCTAAATGAGAGCTCTCGCTCTGGAATCCTTGTAGTTTGCTTATTTACTTGTTTATACGCAGGGCTGGGGAGTAACGAAATACATGTAACGGCGTTACGTATTTAAAGGGGTCATATGATGCGATTTCAATTTTTACTTTCTCTTTGGAGTGTTACAAGCTCTTGGTGCATAAAGAAGATCTGTAAAGTTGCAAAGACTAAAGTCTCAAATCCAAAGAGATATTCTTTATAAAAGTTAAGAGTCAGCCACACCTACCTAAAACGGCTTGTTCTAACACGCCCCAACATACCTACGTCGCTATGTGGGAAGATTTGCATAACGGCGCCCAAATGTTCACGCAAAGAAAGAAGGCGTAACTTTTATTCTCGCTGTAGTTTTGTTGTTTCCGCCGCCATGTCGTGAAGGCACTGTGTGCTTCGTTGTAAAAGCGAAACTACTTTGTTTGGTCTTCCAAAAGAGGACGATATCTGCTTCGTCATGCCTGGAGCTGATCAGTGCTGGTTGCTGAGGAAATACTACAACTTTGCGCTGTCGATTGCCGGATCGGCTTTCACCGTGGACGAAGCAGAGTCCAGCCCGG
>NW_015552637.1:3210417-3210500 GCF_001515605.1 Sinocyclocheilus anshuiensis
TAGGCCGCGGCTGTTTCGTTGTGAAAGCGAAATTACTTTGTTTGGCCTTCCAAAAATGGACACGACTAGAACGACTAGAATAA
>NW_015552637.1:3211678-3219178 GCF_001515605.1 Sinocyclocheilus anshuiensis
CGAGACGTTACATCCGAAAAGCATTTTAGATTACCAAAGTGATTACTTTGACTTTTAATGTAATTTCTTAATTTAATATTTAAGTAAACAGTTTGGGGATTTTAACCAATAAGGCAACTGATTCTCTGTTGAAAAAACAAAAACTGCGTGCAGCAGCCTGTTCATTTAGCAACTTGTAGTGAGAGTGCATACGCTCATCGTCACGACGCAACAGAAAGCCATTCGCATAATGCATTTCTCTCGTGGAAATACAAAGACTATTTTACTTATAAATCTGAAAAATGACGTAACATCTCAGTGCAGTGCAATCTATGCCCAAGTTACCTGCGACAAAACTTCTATCAGCATCGAAGGATTCAACGTCTAATCTGAAAAAGCATATTGAGGGAAGTTGTTATTTTTTCTATTTTCTCATATTTTGAGTGTTGAATGGTTATCATTATGTTTAATATTTCTAAGAATTTAATTGAAAAATTACAACGAATTCTCCTAGAATTCACACATTGCATTCAGTTAACAGATCCATACGAATCATGCATGAAATAAAAGTTTATAAAGTCAAACGATAGCTTTGTGTGCTTTACAGATGAACTTGAAGTCTTTGTTCATTCGAAATGTTCAAGAATAGATCACCTTTGGCGCGGTATTGCGAGTTCATGATCCGATTCGTGAACAGATGATTCTTTGGATTCAATCTTTTAAATTAATCATTTATTTTGTTTAATGAAACCAGTGTGGATGGTTCACATTAAACGGGATAGATCTGGGGTGTGTTTCCCAAAAGCATCGTTAGCGAACTGTGTTTGTTAAATTACATTGAACTATAACGACATTAAGTTACATGCGACCGTAGTTGCTTTGGGAAACAAGGCCCGTCAATATTGACTCAGCGATTCTTTTGTGCCGATCGCTTCTCCACAGAGAGGATTATCAGTGAAGTAATCACTTAAAGTTTGGTCCATTCATTAAACAAATCTATTGTATAACTTGGAGAACTGTGCCAGTTGTTTTGGCTACTTTTATGTTATGTTTGGTGTGTTTGGATTCGTTTTGAAGTTTGGAATGCGGCATGAAACAGCACGGAATCCCATTCATTGTATTCAATTTGAATTTATATTGATTGGTAGATTTAAACGACACAAATTTTTGTTGTTGTTCATAGAAATGCTGTGGAAAACTGATGTTGTTAAAAATAAAATGCAAGGAAAACGCAATTCTTATGACTGGTAGATGTCACTTTTATTTAGAGTTGGAAAATATAAAAACAAGACATTAATATGTTCCTTTGTGCATAGCTTAAGTATTTAAAAGTATTCTACAGTATTTAGATTAAGTTACTAAACCGGAGTAATCTAACGAAATACATTACTGATTACTTTTTAAAGCATGTATTTTGTAATCTGTAGTGAAATACATTTTAAAAGTACCTTCCCAGCCCTGTTTATACGTGCACCTCAATGTAATATAGCAATCAAAGCATGCGTTCATAAAGAACAACACTTTAATTGGTCATGTCAGCATGCTTCCCTTACAAAAATGTATAATGGACACCACAGTTTCTGCTAAAATACAATAGCGACTGCTTGCTAGGCTAATGACTGAAATTAGCCAAATTACCTTGCTAACACCTCAGCTAATACCTATTACCTTGTTAAGAAGAGTTGTTGAGAGACTTACTGGATGAGAAAAATAATCTGTTGAAACACTGATGGAATCAAGCCAAAATAATGACCACAAACAACACTCTAGCAACTACCCGGCAACCCCCTGACAACCACCAACAACAACCCTAGCAACCAACAACCCTAGCAACCATGCAGCAATGCTGACCAAACCCAAAACAGCTTACAAACAGAGTGACACATTTTCCTCAGACAATATAGTTGTTTCTACAGTAAAACTGTGTTCATGTGCTATTAGCTACTATCACATCAGCAAAACATGAAATTGTAATGACAATTTTATTGTAAATGTAACCTACATTTTTACAAAACTCCAAAAACATACCTATACATACAGTTTCCAGCTGAAATGAACACTAATGGCAGTAAAACACCAACAACTTTTATTCCTGTTGACACAAATTATGATTACAGGGCAGATTATCTATTAATAAATGTATTTTTGAGCAGTTTCTTGCATTGCATGTTATGACCTCAAAACAGTTTTACCATAGTGCATTATTTGTAATACATTTTGATGTTTGCATCACAAAACCAGCTACATATGCATTGTTTTTCCGACATAGTAAACTTGCTCGGCAGCCCACCTGCTACAGCACAGCACTTATGATGCGGAGCATCAGGTATGAATCTTGTGAAAAACTAAAATGGCATGGTTGCTTTATCAAATCCATTTTTACCCCAGGTTTGCTTTTGGTAACACTGTTGGTTAGGTTTAGGTTGGGTTTTAGTACAGGACAGGTGGTTCTTAATAAAAACACCTGTAATATAAAACGTAATAAATGTAATAAAAACACCTGTTTTGGATAAAATTGAACACTTTTTTTAGTGCCATTCACTGGATATTTCACTTTGAAATTGATGCAAAACGTGCAAGAAGCAATGTAATATCATTTTGCAGAAATGTCACCACAGGCACGCATTCCAATGAGCCTGGATTGGAATTTATTCTGATTTTACAGTAATAATAACTGTTGAAATTATAGTATTCTGGTGGAATACTAAGAGGTGTAACGTGTTGCTACCTGTAGCTGTGTATTCTCACTCATATTGTGTGAAGTTTAGACAGCATGGATGGGTTATTAGATCTTAATGTTGCGTTTGAAGTCCAGATGATTTGCTACATGTGCGCAGCTTGATGCTTGAAGAAACGCGCGTGAATCACTGACGCCTTTGGGCCATCCGCTGTTGAAATGCATTTGGAAACACGGAAAATAATGTCAACAAAGCAAATGTCAGCGAATGACATTTGTCATAGCAAAACCACAATGACCTGTGACCTCACGACCTTACATTACAAATCCCACCGCTAATAGATGTAAGAGACATGGGAACTGAAGCCACGCCAAACATCTCTGAGCATTAGCTGTACACACACACACACACACACACACACACACACACACACAAAAAAAAAGACTGACGCCTTTGGGCCATCCGCTGTTGAAATGCATTTGGAAACACGGAAAATAATGTCAACAAAGCAAATGTCAGCGAATGACATTTGTCATAGCAAAACCACAATGACCTGTGACCTCACGACCTTACATTACAAATCCCACCGCTAATAGATGTAAGAGACATGGGAACTGAAGCCACGCCAAACATCTCTGAGCATTAGCTGTACACACACGCGCGGGTCAAACTGGAAAGAAAGAAAAGAGATGCAGATAGCGGAAGTGTGCGGTGCTGGTGTGTTTGGTACAGGGCAGATAAAGCGTCCTCTTACCTTTGCTGTAAACCACACAGTTGTTCTTGTTGTCGTCTGTTCCCTGCCAAGTCACATCCAGCAGCCACCTGGGGCCTGCATTCAGCACCAGCGGGACGTGCAGCTTCATCTTCTGCAGTGGTGGAGATAACACACACACACACACACACACACACACACACACACACACATCATTAGTTTATTTGGGGACAATTTAGCAACAAGCTCATAAGCACGAGGAACTTTATGATTTTCAGCAGGGCACAACAATAAAGATTATATGTTTAATTCAGATTTTTTTTCTTACACTTCCAACACGGAGTATCGGTTTTGGGTCAGTTAATGACCCTTGAATTAACATGCATTGATCTTGTACATCATTTTTTTTTAATGAAATGCAAATGTTTTCTGTGATGTATTCTACAATGTTGTTGTAAATTCTGCTCATTTATCACCAAGATTACTATACATTTTCTGTTATTTATTAACTAATATTTAGTTTTGTTAAATGTCGAAAAATGAGTGATTGTCTTGAAAACATCAGTAAGAATGTGTTTAGCTGTATTATTTCCAGCTAGTTGCACACAATAAAAATAAAATAAAAACCTTACAATTTGAGGATGAAAAATAAAAACTGATCATTCTTTGATGGTGGGGAACTATAGATTTTATAAATATATTCTAGAGACATATTTTCTTATGTGTAAATGTCAGTATGTTCAATACATTTTTCAAAAATTAAATTTCAGCAAGGCTGAATTAAGAGATCGGAGTAATGGCTACTGAAAATTCACCTTTGCATCACATTAATAAATTACATGTTAAAATGAATTACAATGAAAAATAGTTATTTTAAATTGTAATAATATTAATGTTACTGTTTTCACTGTATTCTAGTTCAAAAACATGAAGCCTTGAGAGTATAAGACACTTCTTTCAAATCATTAAAAAAGGGGTCATATGATGCGATTTCAAGTTTTCCTTTCTCTTTGGAGTGTTACAAGCTGTTCGTGCGTGCGTGCGTCCGTGTGTGTGTGAGAGAGAGAGAGCGTGCGAGAGAGAGAGAGAGAGAGAGACAGCGTCACATCACAGTAGAGTCAGCTGTCTTAATCGCGGCTTGTGTACTGCATCATTACTGTGTCTGTTCCCCTTTCGGGCTTGAACTGATGGTAAAACTAATGACATTATTTACTGTCTTTACATTTATTTTGAAAGCTGAAGCTGCGATTATGGTAAGGGGCGTTACATTTCCGACGAGTGCTTGCGGTGTTCGGCCAATCACAATGCACTGGGTCAGCTGGCCAATCAGAGCAGACTGCGCTTGTCAAAGGAGGGGACTTCCGAACGAAGCGTTTGAGAGAGGCGGGGCATAGAGGACCTACAATAATGTACAGTATTTGAAAAATAATGTGTTTTTTGAACATTAAAGCATGTCAACATATTCTGTTACACCAAATACACAAAATAATGATCTTTAAAAAAGCTTACAGACCCTAAACTTTTGGTTTAAGTCACCATGATTTGCAATAACAACATTTAATACATCATAGAAATCCAAATATTTTACTGTACGTTTTTGCAAAGTGTACAAAAAAAAATGGCCATCATTATTGTTAAGACTTGGGAATAAAGGGAATGAACATAAAACTGAACCGTTTTAGAATAGACCAAAGAATAAGACAACCAGTCTGTCCTGTGGATGAGAAGAGGAGAATTCTGGGATATATATATGCACACATGATGAGAAGTGACACTGAAGCTCAGGCAGTTTCTAGAGTTTAATGGTGTGTTCAGTATCAATAACCTCTCCACTAGCCTAGCGTCCTCTCATTTAACTCTGGAGAGTGTGGAATTATCAGCCCGAATTTTTCCCAACGATCCAGTTTCTGATCTCTCCGATTACGGCCTGATCTCAGGTGCCTGGGAATAGCAAAAAGAATGCAGACGGCTTTCGGCGAGGAGAAGGCGAGCGTTCAGGACTGAACTTTGGCCACATTGTGCCTCCCTATCGCCACCATCTCACTATTTCCTGCGACGGGCCCAGAAGAATTTAAAGAATCAGTATCCATTTCAAAGGCCGATGGAGGTTACGTTTTTATAATGCTCCGGCAAATTATTCCGAATGTGTAACGTCATTTTTCTTTTCTGGCCGGGGTCGAAACGCGCTGCTTTAAGTTCTATCTATAAGGTGAAAGCAGTAAGATAGAGAAAAGCTACTAAAATGCACTCGCACCCTTTTTGTGGAGAAAGGGCCGCTGCTGCTGCCCGGCTGTTCTCTATGCCAATTTTTTTCTATTTCATTTTTCAAATGGCTTTTTTTAAAGGCCAATGAAAGCCTAGAGAACATCATCTCCTCACTCCGAGGCAGGATTGGTAGAGATCTTGGACAGCTGTTACAGTAGCCCATTACTGGCAGGCAAAATGTCTGTCTTTCTGGGCCATTAGACGTGACGCCCCAGGCACACCTTCATTAGAGTGCAGCAGAAATAGTTCAGCTAAGTGAAAATGGGCTGGAGTCCCTCTCAGGCGCCTCACGTGACATCATTTCCTTTCCCGAGGCCACATCCCCTGCAAGTGCTGAGCTATTGCGATTTGCTCCAGCAAAGTATGCATTTGTGACAGATAAAATGTCAGAAACACACTGTCAAACTATATGTGAGAAGGAAGTGTTGCTCAGTGGTTGCTCTTTCAAACGCTCATTTAAGCATCAACTTTGTTACAGATTATATTCTTTAGAAGAAATAACAGACAGCATATACAATTATACAATTATTGTGGGTGGCAAAGTTCAGATCATGAGAGAATTTAAAGAGAATCTACTGAGAAATATTTGCGTTAATAAATGAAGATCTCTCAAATTTGACTGCAGATTTGCTAAAAATAAAGGTTCCATGAAGAACCTTTAATGTTCCATTGCACAAAAGGTTCTTCATAGTGGAAAAAAGGTCCAAGAGATTATTAAAATGGTCTTCACACTATAAAAAGGGTAATTCAAGAACCTTGCACTCATGGCTCTTCTATGGCATTGCTGGGAAACCCCCCTTTCGAAACCTTTAAGGTCTTTGGACACTGAGTCCGAAATTCTCGGACGTTAAAAAATAAATACGACCTCACGTTGTGTCAATCACATTTACACACTGCCTCCGAAACTTTCGTCTGTCATAAAAAAAATTCGGATCAGGTTCGATTTTCTGTGTTTTTGCATCCATAGTAAGCATTTTGATAGGAAAGGATCACAAATACGAAAAAAAAATAAATGAAAAAACGCATACGAAAATTTCAGACTCGGTGCAAGGACCTTTACTCTTCAAAATAAAATGTCTTTATTGGTGTTGATGGTTCCATGAAGAACCTTTAACATCCATGGAAACTTTCCATTGCATAAAAAGTTGTTACAGTGGAAAAAGGTTCTTTAGATTATTAAAATGTTCTTCACACTAAGAAAAAAAAGTTATTTTAAGAACTTTTTACTGAAAGGTTCTTTATGGAACTCACAATGGTTCTTCTGTCATCGCTGCAAAAACCCCATTCTGGAAACTATATTTTTAAGAGTAGTATCTCACAATTTGAAACAGAGGGGAGAAACTCACAAAATAGTTACTTGTGAGATTACAAACATCATTTTCTCAACAGACGCAGGAATCTTGAGAAAAGTCTTAATTTGCTCTCCATTTAATTTAGAAGAAACAAATGACATATTAAAAGATTTTCATGATTTTTATCCATTTGCTGTCCATCTAATTTAGGAGAAACAATTGAGATGATTTCAAAATTCTTTCAGTAAAGCCTTGTCGTAAAGGGTGTTTTGACCCTCCCCTGGCAGTCTCACCCACCTGGATGTCTACGTGGCCGTCTTTCCCCACGCTGGCAGTGAGACAGAGAACCCTCGGACATTTAACACTGCTCCCATTTCACATCTCAAATTAGCCATACAATAACGCCTTATATCCAGGCTGACCTGAGAATTTTACAGGCCTGTCAAAGAGCACCGGAGACCGTCTGATTGTTGCCACGACAACTATCTAAAATGAGAATCGGATTAACCCTTTCTCTGATCCCCACCGTCTGGAATCATCTCTTATTCAGAAGCAAAGGTCTGCCTGGTCTGCC
>NW_015552637.1:3224178-3243962 GCF_001515605.1 Sinocyclocheilus anshuiensis
AGCCCGCGTGCCGTAGTTAGTTTACTGCTTGAGTGCAAAAGAATGCTTTCAGCCCCCCTCCTCCTCCTCGCCACTCTGCGGCTTTCTCTTTTCAACTTTGTTAAATTGACTTTTTCGTTTGAAATCGATTAAATTGAGAATCACTACAGCTCTACCAATCTTTTAAGGAACACCCATTGAGGTTTGCTCGGGCCTATCGTTTTGCACTGTTCACTGTTGCTATAGGAACCATGCATATTTATTCAAAATCACCTTGCTTTAAAACATAGTTCGACTAGGTGCTGATTTAATCGCAATCTTTTCTGAAGATGGAAATGTGTCCTATTTACTGGCTAAACAACGACCAACAGATTCAAATGGCTTTTAATCGAGATTACGAACAACGGTGAATAAACAGGACATGCTATACAGTATGTTTTGTGTGTCATTTCTCGTTTTCTTTGACATGTCGCATTTCCTGATATTGAACGTCTGATTGGTTCATCTGATGAATTATAAAATGAGGGGTAGATGCTAGCCAGCACCTTACATTGGACTTATATTGTCATCTCTACGTGTGTTGAAGCGTCAGGCACAGAAAGGTTTCAGCTCTAATGCCATCTGGTTTAATGAGCACTTAGCCTCCAGGACAGGAGCTCTTCCTGTCGCTGTCTCTCTCCTCCAGGGCTGAACGGTACAGTCAGAGGGCTGCTGGGGACTTCATTAGCACATGCACCCGGCGATATACTGTGGTGGGCCAGATTTATAATGGCACAATTTAAAAGAAATGCACTTAAAGTGATAGGTCGCCCACAAATGAACATGCTATCATCATTTACTCACCCTCTGTATGCCAGCTGGTTTTTGCGTGCAACCTAAAAGAGCTATAAAATCGTTCGTTCGTCATGAAGCTAACTGATTGATTTGCGTGTAGAAAACAGAAATTCAAGCCTTTTATCACGGACAATCACTGAAATCGCAGAAGAATAGTGTGTCAAGGCATCATGACAGGTTTAAACACCATTGACGACGGATACAAAATGCAGAATAATTTAAAAGCTGTGAAGAAGGGGAAGATTTTTAGTAAATAAAAAATTCTTTCTGTTTGTTCCTAAAACAACTGTATAACTTCAGAAAAGTGCAATAAGTCATATGAACTACTTTGATGGTACTTTATAGGGTTTCTTTTTTTTTTTTGACAGCTGCAATCACTATGAACTGTCATAGTATGGAAAAGAGCAAACTCCACAAAAAAAATTTCCACAAAAATAAAACAAAACAAAACAATGTACACACAAAATATATTAAAAACATCCATAAAAATAAAACAAATAAAACCAATATAAAAAAAAAAAACTATACTACAACTAAAAAAACTATATATAAAACATTAAAACAGGGGTTTATCACATCAGGTGAATAAATAATGTAGTAAATAATGACAACAACGTCATTATTACATCAACTCTTTAATCTCTTTAAAGTGTGCCAATATCTTAAGTGGATAGCAATTGCCATTGTGTAGATGCAACAATACTGGGCGTGCACAAATTAGCCTGAAATTACAATGAAAAAAACAGCCACACAACACAACCTGAACAAATTCAAGCAGACTTGAAAGCAAACAAAGGTAGAGTGTTCGATTGCCCGACTCGTGTGAAGTTGAATGCACTTTGCACGTAACTTGCATGCATATTATGTTCAGGGGACATGGCGTCGCTAAATTCATAATGTTTGCTTTGCATTGTAATAATGTCTAGGAGGCAGAGGAACATGCCCTGCTCTTGTGCTTAGATTCGGCTCGTGAAATGGTGTGCCTTCCCCATAGATCCCCCTATTTCAATTTAAATTTCCACTTTGAATTCAATTGCAGGCTTCTTTGATCTTTGCATGCAACTTGCAGTCGACTCCTACAGCAAGAGCTAGCTATTGGGCCAATAACAAGGTGTTCTCTGTACGTCCCGTACACCTGTACAGATATCAGCATACCTGGAGGCCCGAGGAGGCAGGTGGTATCTGCCGGGCAACTAATCGCACGAAACGTCATTGCATTGCAACGCAGATTCCTCTCATCGTTAGATGCGAGGGATGAAAGCTATGCGATCAGATGTGATACAACCTCTGGAAACCTGAAAGAGTGAATGTGGGTAAAGAAAACTCTCAGCATGAGGTAGCAACCATTTGCATAATCTTCCAGGGCAGCATTAAAGCGCAACGTGATTTGAAATGGGGTCTTCGTAAAATTATTCTCGATACTGAGTCATAGGTAAATAAATAAGAGTGAACTCCCCCACTCTGAACGCATTAGACATGAACTCTCTTATCTCCGCTCGCCGACCGTTAAAGTGAGGGTTTGCGGGGCTGCGTATGGTCTTTGTTACCCAATTAGTTTACTGTCGACCCCCGTGGTCTAATTTTCCTGTTTTGACAGGCTCGTACACCCTCGCCTAATGTGCTAGACCACCGGGACAGACGGCCAGACGCTGTCCAGACTTCTGCAGCCTCTATCAAGCATTTCTATCTCACAAAAGGGTTCTGTGATAGCACACCAGATGACCGCTGCAAAAAATCTGCGATTTTCACACTGAATACTTTCATTTAGTGCTGGCTCCTCCATCTGGACTGGTTTGATGAGCGCTTGTGTGACAAAAGACGAGAGGAGACGAGGACCTCAGCTGTAGCCTCTTGCCTGTGAGGAAGCAAGTGCAAGTTAGGGCAAGTAGACTTTGGGCATTAAGTTTAACGTATGAGAACTCAAAAACAGAAGCGGTACTGGTGAACTGCTGATATAACACAACTCATTTGCTAAAAGCGAGCCTAACTTGGCTCCGAGCTCAAAACTAGACAATATATCACACGTTTATTCACTTGAAAGGCAATTTCAGAATCGATTGCCAAGACTGGCTCGTCGCACACTTCAAAATATGCACATGTACGTGAAAGGACAGCCAACATCTCCTGGATTTCGCCACCAATTAACCATCTCCGCTTCACACGGTGGAATGTTGAATTCCAACAGGGGAATCGAGATTGCAAGTGAAAACTATTGTGGATTATCTCGGCTACTTTTCAAGGAAGTTGTTTCAGTGTCCCACAAGTGGAGTCTTGACAGTGACAGATGGCAAAGCAGCTGGCATCGCTCAAACTCTTCTCCCTTGTGCTAGATTTTCCCCCTCAGTGTTCGCCGTGGATTCTGCCGTGGCGTATTCCAACACCTTTGGCAAGACGTGGCGCAAACCGAGGGAGACAACACTGTGTACAAACTTATGTTGTTTCTTGCTAATTCAGATTTGATTGAGGTTATGCAAAATATCAAACTTTGGGGTGCTTTAGGCGGGTGTTAGTTTTTACTTCATTACAGACAAAAAAAAAAACTTCTCAAAGCGAAACCATTGACGCCAATTCATATGTTAGCCCTAGAAATTGCATTTGAAGCGATTACAGTAACAGCTTGCTGTTAGCGAGGATCAAACTAGCAACCTTTCAGTTACCAGCCCTGAGTCTTAACCACTACACCACACTCTACTTTACTGAAAAGACTATCATGGTGTCAACAAAAGGCTTCTTAACTAGCTTAACCAGCTTTCAAGCTGCCTTCACCAGCATCAAACTACCATTGACCAAGATAAACAGATGATCAAAGGGAGAAATGTTTAAACATCTAGTCTGAAAACACAAGTTTCGAGTTCCCAAAAATATAAAATTTAAAAATTTAAAAATGTTGAATTCATACATTAAAAAAAAAAACAGTTATACCAAGTATTTTAAAACAAATTTTTAAAAACAGATTAGTTAAAAAAAAAGTAATAATACAAGTTTATGCCAAAAACTTCCTCCAGGACTTACAGCTTGTAAATCTAATACTTTTTTTTTTTAAACCTTGACCTTCACTAGCACTTTATGCTCAAATGTGATTTTTTTATATAATTATAATTTTAATTCAGAAATTGAAAACAATGTCTGAATGAAATTATAGAAGAGGTGCATTCAAGTCATTATCAAGTCCAAAAAAAAGCATGACTTCAATGGCCCTGTTCTTTTCAGAAAACGAATCAAGTACATTCATTAAGACTTTTAACATAGTGTTAGCTTTAGTGCAATTGCAGAGCAGCTTCTGCTCTTTCTGTAAGTCCAGATGGATGAAATGACCTCACACGTTCTCCCTGACGGATTTCTGGTTGCTAATGTGTCCCCTAATGCATTGAGAGCGTGTGTCTCTAGAGTCTCAGCCAGTCTCAGTACTGATTTGAGGTCACTTGTGCTCTTGAGGACCACCGAACATCTCACCGGCTCCTGTCAGTGGCTCCTGTGAATCATTAAGGGAAAATGAGCAACCAGTTGTGCAAAGTTATCTACCTGTTCCCTTTTTTCCTTTACAGTGAAACTGTCACAGAAGGCTGTATGCAGTGATTCCACCATAGTGATTTCATGCAAAAGTAGTAACATGATAAAACAAACAACTGCTTGATAAATTAAGCATTAAATGTAATAATCATAATAATCACAAATAAACAGTTCAATAGCCTAATGTCATGCTGTTGTGTTGCTTTCTCCTGGTAAAATCTTGTGGCCTACTTTATTTTAATATAGCCTTTAAAATCTTCAAAATACAGCCCGCGGCGCTTACGCTCAAATGAAATAAAGTATCCAGTTTGTTGCACACTGAAAAGGAAAGAGCCCTTGTCAAATGACGTCTATGTGGATGGATCATTCACAAACTTGACACCATGAATTGTGACGCGGCGTTTAACGGTGTCTTCGCCCTGATTGTGCTAAACTATGTAGCCATCACTTCAGTCACAAAGCGGCGACCGCTTATCGCTTTCCCTCCATATCTGTTTGCCTGTTTGGGACATGCAGTGATGAAGAGGAGAAGGGGGAAATGTCAGGTTCACTTGTAGATCAAGTCGAGCATGTATTATCTCAGCTCTAGTCATCTGTGGCCCCGGCAGCCGCTGGCGCTGTGAGGAGAGAACACACCCCCCTGTTTCCTGTCAGAGAGCTGGAGATGGGCTGAGAGGATCCCTCCGAGAGAGAGAGAGAGAGAGAGAGAGACATAACAGAGAGAGAGAGAGAGAGATAGAGAGAGAGAGGAAGAATAAATCCCAAACACCCCTCTGCAGTGAGGTCATGACCTCAGGTCCCCTGTATCCCCTCAGGCAGCACTAGTCCCACTGTGTGTTAGTTTCATTAGCAGGGTGAGATCAGACAAAAATGGGCGTTGAGAGGATTCAAACATGGTTCTCTTAGAGTCTAGAAGAGGGTCCCAACACCTTCTAACCAAGGAATTTCCAGGATTTTTAAATACATTTTTTTAGTCATTCATAATTACAGAATAAGTTTATTGAAAATGTATATAGACACTACGAATACACACAAAAAAAGATAAATATATAGATACAGTGGGTACGGAAAGTATTCAGACCCCCTTAAATTTTTCACTCTTTGTTATATTGCAGCCATTTGCTAAAATCATTTAAGTTAATTTTTTTTCCTCATTAATGTACACAAAGCACCCCATATTGACAGAAAAACACAGAATTGTTGACATTTTTGCAGATTTATTAAAAAAGAATAAGGGGGTCTGAATACTTTCCGTACCCACTGTATATAGATTCATATTCAGCACAGAAATTTTCATAATAGTTTATTACTTCCCCAATTTTAAATTTACCGGACAATTCCAGTTTTTTCATGGCATGACTGATGATTGTCTAAATCTATGGAGATCTGTGAATTTCTGTAGAATTTTGTCATATTTTAAGCACATTTTCTGTTCTGTATTTGTAGGAAAATGTGTGAAATAATGCATAAACAATTTAGATATACACTGTTTCATCAGGTAGGCTAAAATATACTAATTCTAAATTATATGGCTTTAGGTCATAAATATTATTTAATATGAAAGTATTATTAAAGCCTTATTCAATTAGCCCAAATATCTGATACTCAGTAAATATTTTTCTACTAACAGAACATAAATAAATATAAAAACTTCCACATGCAGCTGAACCACAGGAAATCTGTGCAATTTTATCACATTTTCTGTGCTGATTGTGGGGCAATATAGTAGAATTATGGGAAAAATAATTCAGACATGCATATATAAAAATGTTTTGTTCAGCTAAAAAAAAAAAAGCTAAATTACATAGCTTTAAATCATGAAGTTGGACTACATTAGATTAAATCAAGTATTATCAGTTTAGCCAAAATATCTGATAAATTATAAGGTTTTAACAAATCTGGAAGTGCTATCAAATTAGCCAAAATATCTGATAAATGTACATTTACGTGGTGAGAGATGTATAAATCTTTATGAATGACTATTTGCGAAGCTTTCTGCAGAATTTTGTGATTCAGTATTATGATAGCAGTCAAGTACGTCTGCTTAGTTTAATTTCATCACACTCAGATGATACTTGAACCTTGACCAAACATTTCAATACAACTTACTAAATCCAAAACAATCTATATCGCTACATTGATTATAACATTTCATATATCTATACATCATAAAATGCATGTTCATCCTGAATTCCTGAACTCAACGTCCTCATCTAGCACAGGACCTTCAGTCATATCTAGATAAAATATCTGGCATTTAATAATTAGTGAAGTAAACATTCTTCGAAGAAATATCCTGATTCAGTTTATTCCGAGCTTTTTAGGCTATCATCACTGAAAAGTGCAAAAGCAATAGCTCAGTGAAAGCCTATATGGCAGATTTTATATTCAGGCATGCTGTCACACAAAAACAAATCATTTTTTGTTTATTTCCTATTTCACTTGCACTTGAAAAACATTTGCTAATCTATTAATGTATTGGGTTTTGACCCATAGTCATTTAAAAATGCACACAGCTATTTAAGACGACACAAAGAACACATCACCTTGGACTGCAGATTTGACTCGTTTCATTCATCTGTCGTTATGAACATGGTGATTTGAATAGGAGAATGTACATTATGTTGAATTCTAGTACCTTGAAACGCAGCAGCAGAGCACGTAATTGGTAAAGCTGCTGAATCAAAGACATGAATGCTGGACCTCCTGTGTCTTTACTCCAGGGTATAATAACCCCTGATGCTTAGTTAGCAAGCTTTATATTTATTAACAAGATCTATTCAAATAAATATGACTCACGAACAACTACATAAAAAGAGACTTTAGAGTCAAAATTGGCCTAATTTACTTTTTTTAATACACAAATTATTGTACTTATTCCAAAAGAGAAGAAAGTTTGTCTTTGTAAACTTATTTCGATATTTCAGCCCTTGTCCTCCGACCATCTGCCATATAGAGAACAATTTTCACAATCCAATCAATTCCTGATGAATAAAATGCCCTACTCTATAGTTTCATTTAGAACTATGTCACATTACAGAAGTAAGATGGGTCGTGAACATTGTTTCATGTTGATGTTAAAGGGCGTAATGTTTGAATTTCTCTTTAAAGCTGCCTTCAAGTCATGTCGCAATGATTGTATTTGGGAAATGAGTGCACATGAAAGTCACAACATCATCATAATTACCAGCAGGAAATTCTGGATTTTCTATGAGCACCAACTTTCTGAGTTAGGTTCATGTCATTTAAAGAAACATGGTGAATACTAATTGGTTTTAGTCCAAAATGCAGTTGTTGAGTGTACTATTTTGCATGCTAGAAAATACTATTGATTCACTCAGTTCATGAGGTGACAGGCTTGTTCAGCACAACTACATTTCCCATCATTCTCTGTAAAAGATTTCTGAAAGAATCACCCATCTAATGTGCATGCATTGCTCTTTAGTTGGTTGATTTGCTGGAAAATGAAAAAATATAAAGAAATACGAAATCTTCCAATCATGACCAAAATCAATTGATTGCACATCTGAATTTATGATTTCTGAAATTGCTAATATGAACTTCCCAGAATGACTGGGAATAACTTAATATTAGTGGAAACAGCATGTATTTGAAATCAAAAACTTTTGTAACGTTATAAATTTTGATCAACTTAATGCATCTTTGCTGAATAAAAGTATGTTACGAGTAAAAACATTACTGACCCACAAACCCTTGGCCCTAATTATTAAATGTCGGTTATTACTTTTCCAAGCAATCATGCAATTGTTTGCCTGGTGGACGATAAAACCCCATCGATTTACACTGTGCCAAATATAGCGAACAGGGCATCACAGAGACTTGAACGTGGGCTTTTTTGCACACACAAACACATACTTCATACATTCAATCCGATGCTAAAAGCAGAGCCATTTTCATTTCAGCAGTCCGAGACGTCAGCGGTCTAGTGACTTGTTAAAGCCCAGCAAAGTAATTGATGCATGCAATCGCAAATTGGTTTCCCGCCTAAACTTCAGGCCTATTATTTCATTAGATAAAGCCACATTTGGGTTGCCAAAATAATTTTTGTGTCCAACAAGGAATTAAAATCCTGTTAAAGCTCACGAGCGGGCGACATTACAAATGGGGAGATATTCTCTCAGATAAATATAGCCTCAGATGTAAATAAGATCTATATGAGCACGACGTGCCAAATATACAGTTGTGTGAGTTATTTTGCTTATGAGCAAATAAACGCCACTTGCATATATAATTAGATGTAAGTGTAAATAATTGGTTATGCATGTGCCAACACGAGGATGATGTTTGTCTGTGCGTATGTGCGCGCTCCACTCTCAAGTCCCACTGATTCGTCTTTCCAGCCATGTTGAATCCTCTTTTCTTATCAGAGCAGTGCAGGCCTGCATCAGGCGCTCCTTGCTATGACAGAGGCTACAACAATAGGCATGCGATACCGCTGCTTAGCGCTGCGTTTTGGAGGGGAAACCTGCCACAGGCACAGATTAACAACACACACACACACACACACACACACATTCACTCTCTCTCCCTTTCAAACACATACACCCACTCCCACAAAATAGATTGCAGCCACCAAAACAAAACATTTTTCCAAAGGCCCGGCTCTTGATTAATGAAGTAATGACAAGAAGAAAAATATAATTTCGGCATGAAAAAAAAATCCACTGCCACTTGTTCAAGTTTGGGACGAACAATAAACCTATAGGAGGAGGAAGAGGACAGCAAAGAGGAGGAGATAAAGCCCAATGATGGCTGGAATTATTCCTCCTGCTCATTCGATACACTGGTTCATGCGGAATTACAGCATAAAAACAATCCAGAAACCCAGCTGACACTGGTTCACCCTCTGATGGGTGCAAATGAAGACAATAGCACGTCATTTCTGCCGCCGTGGACACTCCACAAATACAAACACAAGCTACATGCACCAAAAGAGTTTGACTGCTGGTTTAACAATCATGCTGGCTCATGAAACCTCCACGGAGGAATCTGGATTGCTCAGAGGATGCTCTTTCATAGCTCAAGAGACTCCAGAGTTCTCTTAATTTCAGATGTTTCTCCTACAATTCCTTGGGAAGAATAAAAACAGACTTGGAATCTGAGCAGTGTAAGATATATTCTGAAAGTCTATGGTCTTTTTCTCAGAGCATTTGCAATCAATTTAGTCTCACTTCTGGGAGAAACAAATGAGATAAAAATACTTTTATTTGAGAATGTTCTTTCCTGTGGGTGTCCCTGAACATATTAACTAATGGTCAACTCATGTTTTTTTTTTTTCAATATACAAAACAGAGTGTAACGATTATGGCAAACGAGACACAAAACTGCCTAAATCTACAAACTCTTCACACAATATTTACCAGGGTTATGCAACATTCAGAAATGAATTGTGAATGCCTTTCCAATTTCATTTCAATTGAGGTAGCAGCAAATTGTAGAATTAAAATGAGCTGACACGAAAATAAATTCATTTAACTGCAATACAGTAGGTATATATTTTTTTACATATTATACAAGCTGCAAATAAATAAAAGAACACTTCATTTCTCATGTTCATTCCACTTTAAATATTCCAATTCAACTTCTTGTTGGATGTGGCCAATTCAATTTAAATTCATTCATTCATTTAAAGGGAACTAATTCTTAAATTATGAATTTTGCACAATCCTGATATTTACTCAGAAGTCACTCAAAATCATAAAAGTCATCCATCGACAAGGCTGTCAGTAAATTTAGAATAGGTAGAAAAAAATAGAGGACAAAGATCCTGCTGGTTTATCACTGCTTCTTAACAAAGCTTTTTAATTAGAGAAATGCTCATTCATTAGATGAACATTGAACTAAAAGCCATACTTAACTAACTGCCATCTTAGAAGGGGCCTGTAAATCTGCAGTTCATTATTAGGTTGTTTCCAAATCAATTATTAACACTTAAAATGGACACTGGGCAGCGAGAGTGACAAGAAGAAAAATATAATTTCGGCATGAAAAAAAAATCCACTGCCACTTGTTCAAGTTTGGGACGAACAATAAACCTATAGGAGGAGGAAGAGGACAGCAAAGAGGAGGAGATAAAGCCCAATGATGGCTGGAATTATTCCTCCTGCTCATTCGATACACTGGTTCATGCGGAATTACAGCATAAAAACAATCCAGAAACCCAGCTGACACTGGTTCACCCTCTGATGGGTGCAAATGAAGACAATAGCACGTCATTTCTGCCGCCGTGGACACTCCACAAATACAAACACAAGCTACATGCACCAAAAGAGTTTGACTGCTGGTTTAACAATCATGCTGGCTCATGAAACCTCCACGGAGGAATCTGGATTGCTCAGAGGATGCTCTTTCATAGCTCAAGAGACTCCAGAGTTCTCTTAATTTCAGATGTTTCTCCTACAATTCCTTGGGAAGAATAAAAACAGACTTGGAATCTGAGCAGTGTAAGATATATTCTGAAAGTCTATGGTCTTTTTCTCAGAGCATTTGCAATCAATTTAGTCTCACTTCTGGGAGAAACAAATGAGATAAAAATACTTTTATTTGAGAATGTTCTTTCCTGTGGGTGTCCCTGAACATATTAACTAATGGTCAACTCATGTTTTTTTTTTTTCAATATACAAAACAGAGTGTAACGATTATGGCAAACGAGACACAAAACTGCCTAAATCTACAAACTCTTCACACAATATTTACCAGGGTTATGCAACATTCAGAAATGAATTGTGAATGCCTTTCCAATTTCATTTCAATTGAGGTAGCAGCAAATTGTAGAATTAAAATGAGCTGACACGAAAATAAATTCATTTAACTGCAATACAGTAGGTATATATTTTTTTACATATTATACAAGCTGCAAATAAATAAAAGAACACTTCATTTCTCATGTTCATTCCACTTTAAATATTCCAATTCAACTTCTTGTTGGATGTGGCCAATTCAATTTAAATTCATTCATTCATTTAAAGGGAACTAATTCTTAAATTATGAATTTTGCACAATCCTGATATTTACTCAGAAGTCACTCAAAATCATAAAAGTCATCCATCGACAAGGCTGTCAGTAAATTTAGAATAGGTAGAAAAAAATAGAGGACAAAGATCCTGCTGGTTTATCACTGCTTCTTAACAAAGCTTTTTAATTAGAGAAATGCTCATTCATTAGATGAACATTGAACTAAAAGCCATACTTAACTAACTGCCATCTTAGAAGGGGCCTGTAAATCTGCAGTTCATTATTAGGTTGTTTCCAAATCAATTATTAACACTTAAAATGGACACTGGGCAGCGAGAGAGGCGCAGAGCCACAGGCCGCAGTCAGGGTTGAGTCCAGGCCCAGTAATTACTGTGATGAAGACACCTGCTACTCAATAGCTTCGACCCACACCGGCCGCCCGGCCCCCAGATGGCAGACATTTATGTGTGAGTGTCATTATTAATTTGTGTTAATTTGGTGGGGGTGGACGGGCTCGTCGCTCACCTGCGCATGGGCTGCTGGGTAATTGAGCTCTAATGGCCTGATTGATCGGCAGGAGAGGAGAGAGCTCTGGCAACTATCACTCAGACGCTGAGAGGAAGCGCTCTGTAGACACAGCAGTTCAAACATCCATCGGACACTGACACCACAACGTATCTTCAATCAATTTGCAAGTCATTTTGGTCACATTTTAAAGAATGACTCCGTTAAAGCAGCCTGTCTCGCAATTTTATTGACCTCTTCAATCATTTCAACTCGTCAATTATTTCTGACCTGGTGTAGGAAATATGATATAAAAAGACTGTTCAAACAGCTTTTGAAGATCCGCTCCAGAGTGTTAAATCAATAACTACGATCATAGAGAGAGACGACTCACTGAGTCGTGAATCATTTGGGTGAATCGTTTGAATGGAACGAAGATGGATGGCATCCAGACTGGGGCATCTGAGGAGTTTCATGTGTAAACACGGCAGAGCGTAGCATCGTAAACTCCCAGAAGCCCTCTGGTTTCTGTACATCAGATGTGCGATGCGCCCTCTGCACCGATAAGCCCTCATCATGTGACCCTATCTCTGCCCTGCAGATGCCAAGATCTCTCTCACCTGCTCACCCCAGGAGGGCGACATCAATCAGTTCTAAATGCTGGATGCCCCCCAAATGCCTGTCCTACTTCAACATATACAAGAGACTGACACACTAGATCTTTCATTTCTATTTCCTTTCATTCATATGCACGATCTTAAAAAATATTGGCATCAATGTTTCCATTACTATCTAATGTGAAACCTTTCTATTGCACAAAAGTTTATTAACTGGGAGTTAGCAATATGACCAAAATCTTATTTGACAATATGATTTCATGATAAGAATATATATCGGTATATAGATTAGGCTGCCATCACTTTAAGACCTAATGCGTGGATCCAATATACTGACACAGATCTGGTTTCTTTCCCATCAGTTTCTGTTCACTTAAAGGGATAGTCGACCCAAAAATAAAAGTTCTGTCATCATTTACTCAACCTCATATTAGTCCAAACCTGTCTGACTTCATTTCTTCCGTGAAATGCAAAAGAATATATTTTGAAGAATGTTAGTAACTAAACCGTTTCTTTCCCATTGACTTCCACTGTATCTACAAAAAATACAATGCAAGTCAATGGGAACCGAAACTGTTTGTTTAGCAGCTTTATTCATTTTTGGATAGACTATCCCTTTAAGACATTACTGACTGTGTTTACATGAATATTCATCAAGACATTTTTCTTTCTTTCTGTAATTAACCATTCAATCACAATATTCAGCAAAACAGAACTAAATTCTGGGTTTGGGGGACTTTCAGACAGCGCATTAAGTTTTTATCTCTTTTTAACATCAAGCATGATACACACTTTATTTTCTCATTCATGCATGTTTTTTTTAATCACTCTAACACATCAATACCTTTAAGCAGTCCTGCACTGCATGGATACATTTAGTTGTCACAATAAATATCGGCATACCACCCACGCATATTTTTGACCAGCTGACCTTGGTTAGGAAAGACACCATATTTAATTTGAGATGAAGAATAATTAATGATAATAACTTAAGAAAGTTTTCCAATCATAGTGGATAACAAGCAGCACTAAAATATAGTGTGACTGACCCATCCGATCATCTGAACCAATGCCGACCTGCCTCAGCATGCTGACTACATTCAGTCTACTAACTTTGACATTTGTAGACGTCATTCTTCAGTTTAGCCAATTACATTCAAATCAATAAACCAGCGGTCAAAAAGACACCACTTTAGATTCAGTCCATATCATACATCTTATATCAGCAGATTCTGCCCTTCTCAGATCAGACACTTAAGAGGGTGACACGGGTGAATTGGAAATTCAACAGTGTTTAACCACCTCTAAAGGGTCAACATTCATGAAGATAGAGCTTTCTTTCCAAAGACATCACACCTAATTCAACTACGGTTTTTCATGCTCCTCTCTGACATTACATGTATTAAACCCGTGAAATATCACACAGTGTTTGGTTTTATAAATCATTGCTTACAATGTTTTGTTCTCTTTGATTTTAAAGCAATAATGTACCCAACATTGAAAATTAATCATTATTTACTCACACTTACTGTATGCAATTCCAAACCTTTTTACAGCGAAACACAAAATGAGAAATGTAAAAAATCTTTACAACTGAATTTTCCTCTTCAGTTGTACTATCGCTATAAATATAGGCAATATTTGATTAAATTAAACAAAAATATATTTCAATTTGTGTGCACTTTCAAGGGGCAGTACAGACAAAAAAGAAAAACAGCTCAAAAGTATGAGAAAAAAATTAATAAAGTTATAAGTTAGAGTAATACCACAGAATGGGGCCTTAGAGTCTAAACTCCTCGCAGACTTTTCCTTGCATTTCTTAACAGGATAAATATGAGATTCGTTACCATTTTTAATAACTATTGCTTAATTAATCCACATTCAAAATGGAATGTTAAATCCTAAAGGATTCCTCTTTCCGCCTGTGTAGTTAGGTCAACACTTTCCTCTTTTTTGCTCTTTCTTTAATGGCTGAAGGATCGTAATGACAGCTTGAGCCTAACTGGAAGAATCAGCGATAGCAACATCAAATCTAGTAGATGTAATATCAGTCAAGAGTTTAGTAATAAAATGTGCAGATGAAATGGTTAAAAGTACAAAGGAGGTCATCTTGAGGTCAGTAAGATGCTGGAATGTAAGTAGCTCTGGGTTATGATCTATATGTAACACAATTAACATCTGTTTATGTTCAGTAAAATTTTTCATATGTTAATATGCAAATGATGGACTTCAAGGAAAATAAGCTTCACCCTTTACAACAAACAGGTTCATGTACTGATTAACAAACACTGAGAATCTGCTAAAGGTGAAGAGTGTAATTTCTGTGCTAGTTTCCAAAAAAGTTTCTACAATCTTCCCAAACCAATGCCATTCGTTCAGCCAATGACAGATCCTTCTGTTTTAACAAACCATTTAATTTAATTTGGTGTAATTTTCTTTAAGTAATAAATTGCATCCTTCATCCATAACCCTCATCAACATTTAACTTGCGATAACATACCTGAGCATCTGTGTTTAGCTCAATTTTTCCCTCGAAAGGCCCCCATGTGGTTCCTACAGGAAGCTGCTGGCGGCTGTGAATCCGTCGTTCTCCATCTTTGTTGAACAGGTCCAGCTCTCCTGTGAGACAGAACAGGGCAGTCAGTCAGTGTCACACAATAAATGCTTCGAGCTGACTGTAAATACATTAATATATATAATTTGAGAAAACAACAGCATCAAAATTGCTCAAAAATTTCCGTAATTTTTGATGCCTATATTATTTGTGATGAGTCTATGCAGCAAGAAACACATTCTGTCTATTAAAAAAAAAATCTAATTTAAAAAACCAACAAATAAATAAATACGAAATTGGAAATAAATACATTAATAATTCACATAGCCATATCTACAGACTAAAATATAAAAGAAACTTGGGTTCTTTTGGTTCTTGGCTCTTCTTCTAATGTAAACAAGTAAGCAACAACTTAGAAGCCATCCAAAACACTAGCAGCAGGACATTTGCATAAAAAACAAAAAAATACAAATCTCACATTCTCACTACATTTATGAATAACAATCACATCAACAACTTTTCTGCCAAATAATGTAGCTCATTACCATAACAGTAATATTGTAGGTATTTAACTACATTAGTACAGAATTCACTGCATATCTGATCACCGAGTTTCTGTTTCATAAAAACCATGATTTGAGGATCATAGCACGTTTTCCTGCCTCTTCTATCGAGTGAGTGCAGTATTTGATACAGACTCCAGCACCTGTTCTCAGAGCTGATGGCGATCAGATGGAGCGTGTCAAACCGCTGGGATGCTAACTCCTCTTGAAAGAGCGTCTTTCGCTCTTTGATAAAACCTCGTTGAGATGTTACAGGCTTACCGGCTGGCAGCGTGGGCTCTATTTCTGTTTTTCCAGGAAGGGGGCCGAGGCCTCTTGTTAGTGGCGTGCTGAGCTCGGAGTTAATTAACCGTGTCACGGGATAGCACAGCTAGCCCCGCGAGTTCCCCGAGCGCTGCTATCTAATCAGTTAGATTTTGTGTGCTTTTTTAGGACAATGATTAATCAAACAGTTATTATAATAGACTGCCTGGTCATGACTCTCGTCTCTCGAGTGCTAGGGGGCTCTTGTCACGAGGATCTCAAGAGCAGACTTCCGGCGGGTTTTCTGGGTGATGTTGAGAGCTTTTTGGGGCCGACCTGCGACTGAAGGAGATTTATCCCTCGGAGCTTGAGTGCTATCTGCTTTATCTTCCCACCAGCATCCTGTTCGGCTGTGTCACAGCACACATAAGCAGAGCTCTTTACAGTGAGGCAGGGACTGAGAATCTGTGCCACGCTGAAAATATTTACGTGAATTGTTTGCAAAGCTCAGATGTTTCTCCTAAAATTCAATACACTAATGAGAATTACTGAAAGAGTCCAGCTTTAAAATGAATATGTATAGCATAGCCCACACTCTTAAGAACAAAGGTTCTTTATTTGCATTGATGGTTCCATGAAGAACCTTTAACTTCCATAGAATCTTTCTATTGCACAAAATGATCTTCGTACACACACCTAAAAGTAAAGGTTCTTTATTAGCTTTGATCCATGAAGTTTAGTTCCATGAAGAAACGTAAAAGTTCAACGGAAACTTCCATTGTACAAAAGGCTCTTTACAGCAAAAAAAGGTTCTTTAGATGATTAAAATGTTCTTCACAATGGTTCTTTTAAGAACTGTTCATAGAAAAGTTATTTGAAGAGCCAAAAATAGTTCTTCTATGGCATTTGGAATCTTTATTTTTTAAGAGTGTGGATTATTTGGTCTTGAGAGAATTTGATGAGAAATGTTTAAGTTCATGTTGAAATCTCTGACTTTTGGGTTGTAGACTTTGGTATCTTTGGTTTGAGACATTTTTGAGACAATCTCTTCTGAAATTCTAGAGAAGACACTCTCAGGAGAAACATCTTAGAAGCAGGAGACCACCATTTGTTCTCTATCTGGGAACAGAGACATTAAAGAGACATCATGTGTGATTTTGACTGCAATCAGACAGTGTCTGCAACGCTCTGAACACAACATAAAGGTGTTTCTGTAGTGCAGCATGTTTCGTGACCTGTGCTAAATAAAAGCTGGTTGGTAGATGATCTTCAGCATGGTCTTTGTGGGCTGAAAGCAGTACAGTGCTGACTGAACTTTAAAATGACCTATTCAGCTGTTTCTCACTGCAGATATCAGCTGCGTATCTGTGACACACTAACACGCCAGTCTGCTTGTATGGAAATTCCCCTGCGACTGAATAAACATCTCACTACCACGATTCCCAGACATTTGCTAAATATCACAACAACGCATGACAGAGACTTCAGCAAGAGCAAATGAGAATTTAAAAAGATAACAATTTACAATGAGGTAACATTAGCTAACATGAACTAACAATGAAAAATAGTTCTAAAGCATTTACTAGGCTAATCTAAATTCTAAAGTTCTATCTGTTAAAGGTGGGGTAAGCGATTTCTGGTAGCCAGTGTTGACATTTGAAATCACCAAAACAAACACGCCCCTACCCCCAAAAGGGTCTTGCCCCTATTTTGATATCCTTGCCTTAAGCCTTCTTTTGTTCCGCAGACGTTTTCCTCTTTTGTTTTTTATCCGCCATCTCTATCTTTCTGTCGTCGCTTGGCTCGGCAAATGTCCATCCTGTCCACTGAATGCTCTCTCCTCCACATCATGAGTAGACACGCCCCTTACTGCTGATTGGCTACAAGTTTGTTTTTCTAGTCAGCCCGAATCAGTTTTCTAAAGCGTTTTTGAAAAATCGCTTACCCCACCTTTAATATTAATTAATGGACCTGAGCTGACATGAACTAACAATCAATAGGCCTAGTTGTATTTTTATTAAATAACCTAAAGATAAAAAATTAAAAAATTCTATAACTAATGTATTGCTCATTGTTAGTTAATGTTAATTAATGCATTAACTAACATTACCTAACAGGACCTTATTGTAAAGTGTTACAAAAAGTACCACAGTATCACCAAGACATATTGAAAATGTATTATGGTAATATTACGATTTGTACTAATATGTTCTTTGACAGAAAACAAAAAAAAAACTGTTTTTAGGGACGCACCATGTTAAAAATATGATCACAAGCAATAAATGACAGATTATACTATATAGTATACTATATACTATACTATTTTGCCCTTAAAACTAATTCAGTTTAGGCATCACATCATTATAATATACAGTTTGAAAAATAGCCAGTATCTTTATCTATAAATGAAGCAGCACAACTGTTTCCAACACTTATAATAAATAAGCATATTAAAATGATTTCTGAAGGATCATGTGACACTGAAGACTGGAGTAATGATGCTGAAAATTCAGCTTTGATCACCGAAATTTTTTTTATATTTTAAAGTATATTAAAACAGAAAACCAATATTAGAAACTGAAAAAATATCTCACAATATTAGTTTTTTTCTGTATTTTTTATCAAATAAATACAGCCTTGATGAGCACAAGAGACTCCATTAAAAAAACATTCAAAATCTTTCTGATCCCAAACTATTGAACGGCAGTGTATATCAATACATGATGGCATTTCACAAAATGGTTATTTAGGTTACATAATTTTTACAATATAGTGAATTATGCTTCAGCATATGCCTTAAAGCATGTAAACATGTAGCAAAAATTGAATATATTTGACAACTACAGACAAACAGATCAATCATAGTGATTATTGGTTATCGGTATTAGCCTCTAAACATTATTTACTGAACCACACTGCTAATAAAGACCATGGTAAATGAATACTGTAATCATTCGGTCCTATGGTAAATATCAAAATACCACGGTATTTCCAGAGTATTCAAGTGTGAAATACTGCATGTGAATATACTGTACGTTAGAAGAATTATTTTCCTCATTTCCTGTTCCATGCACTAATGCCTTCATTGCCCGTTATGGAGCTCAGCAGAGATAGTGGGAGAATTTGGGAGGCGGGGGGTCTCTCTGAAGCCTGTCGCAGTCCCGCCAGCCTGTTGGAAGGTGGGGAACCTCATTAAAGGGAAATAATTAAGCGCTGGAGCGCAGCTGGTCCACATCACAGGCAGGCTAAATCTATGCTAGCCCACCACCGCTTGATGTGCTCTGTTCCTACTCTGATAAGACCTTGTGGCCTTTCGCCATGATCGCACAAGTTTCTCTTTAGCCCGGCTTGACACTTTCGCTGAAGTCTTCCGTACATCCCATGCTGGGGTGAATGAGGAAGGCCTGCGGCACAAGGACATCTGAAGTCCTAACGCTGGTTAAGTACAAACGTGCCGGTCGTCCGCCAAGCGTTCCAAGCCACGTCTCGAAACCTCGCGTCCCAGCTGGCTCGTCCCAGCTGTTACCGATACGACATGAGCCCGAGAGGCAAGACGACGACATACAGCTCTGTGTGCGTAATGAGCCAGCCTGCCACCGTCGCCATGTTTGCCACAAGCGTTTAGATGTTGACTCGCCATAGATTACGAGATCAAGATGTACAGTCGCAGATTATCCGCTTGGATCTGGCACGGATGCCGATGAATGCTGGCTTTGCCACTCCATTACTGACATGCATGTACTTTTTATCTAGATTTGCCACGAGTCAAACATACAGTAAAAAATAATGAGTAAATTTAGATTTTAGAGCCTGATGTACAAAGTAAGAGAGGATAGCTCATAGTAGAGCTAATGAAACTGATTATAAATAAGTTCATGGAATATAGTTTATATTTCATAAACTGGTTTATATTTTATTTCATTTTTATTCAGTTTTGGACATAAAGTGTCAATCCAAAATTGATACCAAAAAAGTCAACAAAAATGTTGTTAAATCCAGCAGGAA
>NW_015552637.1:3244134-3252550 GCF_001515605.1 Sinocyclocheilus anshuiensis
TTTCGATTTTTATGGTCGTTTATTTTATTGTTTACATTTTTAAAAGCTGATTTACAGTATATTTCAAGGACATCAAGTGCCACTCCAAAATTGGAACAGAAAACTAATTTTGTACCAAAAAAAGTAAAAAAAATGTTGCCAAACCCAGGAAAGATTTGTATGGTTCTTTACTTTATTTTTCATACAACGTAAGCTGGTTTATCTTTAGGGATTTTATTTTATTACTATTTAATTTTAGACATCAAGTGTCATTCCAAAATTACTTCCAGAATTGTAATTAAAATGAAATAAAATAAATAAAAATAAATAAAATAAGTCAACAAAACATTGTTAAACTCAACAGGAATGTTTAGTTTTTTATGGTTGTCTACTTTGCTGTCCTAACTATAGATTATCATATAGCTACCTTGCATTTTTTGAGACGTTAACAGATTAGCACATTATTGAAAACGATGATATCACACATTATTTTGAATAATAAGTATAAAATATTCAAGCAAAATTATAGCCTAATCTGGTTTGCTGGTCTTACCTGTTGTTCTAGTCTGGTTAGGTTGGTATGTTTTCTGGTTTCAGAAGATTACAAACCAGCTGGTCAACCAACTAAACCAGGCTGGTAGATCAGCTAGACCTGTTTAAACCAGCTAAGACCATCAAACCAGCTTATTTCAATCTGTGCAGGGTAGTTGCATTTTACTACAAGCATTTAGCATTGCCTTTCCCTGTGTGGCCATTATCAGAACAAACTGAGGGCCACAACCCATCAGTTGAGTATCACTGAAACAGAAACGGCAAGATCAGTTTTGAAGTGGTAATGAAGCGTCCTCAGCAGAGCTCACGGGTCGAATCACCCAAAAGCTCTCTCATCAACCAGCGCTGAAATGCCACCATCTTGGCACGGAGGAGCTGTTGATATGAGTGAAGAGAACTCCATCCCCCCATCCCTCCACTCCTCCCAAGATAAGATCATCTGTCGCTCTTCTCCGGGGTCTGCTCCCCCTCATCACAGATCCCTGGCAGAACTATGAATGTCCCTTTTGTGTGCACAGATCTTTCTCTGATAGCCCCAAAAAGATGCTGCACACGGCAACTGTTTGTTTCCCCCATGACGGAGGGACGATGGGGGATGGAGGGGGTCACGTCTCCCACCTCTAAAATACAGACAAAAACTAGACGAAAACATACGTTTTTAGGAACCAACAAGTACAACGTCACAGTCAGGGGCGGACTTAGTGATTTGGGGGCCCTAAGCAAATTCCAGGTATGGGGCCCCAACAGAATAACTATGTGCTCTTTTACGCCTAACCCTTATTTTGCTCGCTCGCTTTCATTACAGGTTATAGTTTATTTATTCCTTCACAACCAGTAATAAGTCAACCTGATGCTGTTATAAAGCCATATTAGGCTATCTTATTTGGGTTTTTTTTGGATCACAAAAGAAAATAAAAAAAAATGCTTTCACTTGTCCATTTAATAAATTGTAAACTTTTACTAACTTAAAATTATCCAATGCAACTCATTTCATATTCCAAGTGTTCTGAAGGCATGCGGTAGGGTTTGCCGAGAAACAAATCAAAAATGTAATCTAAGTTAGCCTATTATTAAGCGAAAATCTCCAGTCATTGCATTCGTGGCAGTTCGCGCCGGCGCGCCTAGGAAAAGCACACAAACCAGCAAGTCATTTTGAAACATCAAGACAAATAAAATTATGACTTAAAACACAATAATTTCTTTACTGAGGTAAATATCCCTGTTCTGAGACAGTCAGACAGTATTATACAGCCTAGAATGCACGAAAAGAGCACTCCCTCATATAATCTCTAAAAGCTGTCGCTCACTTCAGTTCATTGCAATCTCACGCATTCCGTTAATAAGCTCTCTACATGGCACAGTGAATCTCTTATTTACATCGTATCTACACTTTGTTATAATGAGAGGATTCCCGAGCTTGCAGAACTCAGCACTTGACAAAAACTTGGCATTTTGAGCGGTGAGCGGATTCTAACTTAAACACTTCGGGTCATTGCGTTCAAGAAATTAAACGATAGGCTAATGTCTGTGATTGGCTACATTGCTCAATGCTGCAAATATGTTTCGCCAATAGGCCTATCAGATGGGGCCCCCTGATTCCCCGGGGCCCTAAGCGGCCGCTTACCTCACTTATTGGTTAAGTCCACCCCTGGTCACAGCACGGGAAGCGAAAGAAACAACCTTTTGAGAAGAAGGCGACAGTGGTGCAGAAATCGCATGCTTTACCTTTAATAGCATTTTACCCAAAAACACACAGTTCTTGTTTTGATCTGGATCAGATCAAGATGGATGTTTAAAAAAAAAAAGGTCGTTTTCCAAAGTATAAATTCCTATCAGCCATGTATGACAATGCAGGAGTCACATATCAAGATGTACAGCAGCTGAAGCAAATGAACATACTGTGAGGGGCACGTGGAGAGAAATGGAGAGCTCTGTATCACTCCACAAAAGGTGCAGGAGCTCTGAAGGAGATATGTGATCTGAAATTTTACAGCTGAAGGAGAAATGTCAGAGCGCTTCGATAAGAGAGCGATGAACTTTCCTCCACCCCCCTTCAAACCCCCATTATCAGCTCGAAGAGAAGCAAATGCATCATTTTTATCCCACGGCTTTACCATTATCTCCTCGGCAGACACTTGTTTTAAAACACACGAGGACCTTTTTACCTCACTCGCTCTCTTTCTTTCTTTCACACACACACTCTCTCTCTCTCTTAATAAACTAACCTCTTAGTAAAAGAGACTGGAATTTTGGAGTATTCTGAGAACATGCATCATTTATGCAAGAAGAAACTGTCTGTCTTACAATTAGAAAAAAAAGTACTGTGCATTTATAATGGTGCAGTGATGGAATCAAATGGAATCCATTCAACTTGATATATACTACTGTTCAAAAGTTTGAGGACAGTAAGATATCAGAAAAAAAGCTACTTTTATTCAGCAAGAATGCATTAAATGTATCAAAAGTGACAAAGACATTTATAATTCCACAAAACATTTCTATTTCAAAGAACCTTGGAAAAATTCTTCCACAAAAACATTAAGCAGCAATCAATGATTGGAGTAATGATGCTGAAAATTCAGCTTTGCATCACAGGATTAAATTATATTAAAAAATAAATTAATATAGAAAATCGTTTTTTTTTTAATTCAATAAAATAATATCTCACAGTATAGCAGTTTTTACTGTATTTTTAAATAAATAAATGCAGTCTTGGTGAGCTTCTTTAAAAAAAAAATGAAATCTTACTGACCCCAACCTTTTGAATGGTGGTGCTTTTAATGCCTAAATAAACAAACAAACAAATAAATAAATAAAAATACTACAAAATACAGTTTAATGGATGGTAATAAATATTTATCACCAGATTTTTTCCCCTCATTTCAATAAGTGTGACAATATGTACAGTTTTGACGCTGATAAATATATGATGGTACTGACATGCCGAGACATGTGGCCAAGTATGGTTACCCATACCAGGAATTAGTGTTCTGCATTTAACCCATCCTTAGTGCACACACACAGCAGTGAACACACACACAACTCCCGGGTCACACAACAGCTCACGTATCTCCCACACGTTTGTTTTTCCTCTGCATTTACAGGTGCTGTTTTTCTCCAGTGGCTCGAGCGGGTCATTAGCTCTATCCGCAGCCGCCCCTCCAGTCAATTACCACATTTCAAACTTTCCTCCAGCACAAATCCGGCCGCTCCTGCCTGCCTGACCCAGTTGTCTTTTGTGAGGAGGTCTTAGCTCCAGCAGTTTGACAGTCAACAGATAAGATGGATTAAGTTTTTTTCCCCCTCTCCCCTTCTCTCTCTCATCCGGTTTTGATATAAACGGCGTAAAAGCAGGTTAAATCAGTCACTTTCAGGAGGAGTTTTTAAATGGCTGAAGATAGAGGGTGATAGAAGGCCTAAACCTGACACCGGGGCGTAGAAGGTCACGGCCATGCTGTTTAATAACTAACAAACTCCTGATGAGGGAGAAGTCAAGAGGAGAAACATCAGTCCTGACTCTGAAACCAAAATATGTGTTTAAATTTTTCGTTTCACATTTTTATGCTTGATACCTTGGGAATGAAACCTATGACTTTTGTGTTGGTAGCGCTACAGGAAGGCTTGTGTTTGAATCATTTCAGAAGGTAATATAGTAACTCTTACATAATTAATGCCGGTGCTAAAATTTCTTGGTGAGAATGTAATATTTAAAAGAAACTGCCCATCTGCAAAATATGGAGAATTATAGATGTGGAGGGAAACTGCATCTGAAAAATAACATGGATATGAACTTTCCTTCTTTATGCTAGAATGCTCTTACTCTGGGGATATTTCTCATAGTAGGTTTAATTTTATGCTTGTAAAAACCACAAAGTTCTGGCTAAAAAAAAAAAATGTCCTTTGAACATTGATTAAAAAAATAAAGTCTTCTCCTTACACAATGTGAGGTAAGTTGTCACAAAACGCCAGCAACAGCATTTTACATTGTTTACTGGTTCACCCAAAAGAAAACATACGGTTATTTAGGGCTGCACGATATTGGAAAAAAACTCACATTGCGATATTTAGTTTTTCTGCTATATATTGCGATATGAAAAAAAATAAAAATCACCAGATGACTTGAATAGCTCTATTTGGAAAAAAATAAACGTAAAAAACGTACACCAGACGAGAGTGGCGCAACGCGACAAAATACTATAGAACCCATTAAAATCTGTGATGCTGTCTACACTAGATGCGGCATGGCGCGACACGACAAATCTCCTGCAGCCACGTTTTATTTATGACGAACTGACAAGTTCAAATGATTTGCAGCGGTTGTTTTCGCATCTGGTGTAGACAGGTGGGGCGTGACACGTCCGGTGTAGACACTGTGTCTGTGTGTTCAAAGAAAACAATCAGTATAAATATAACGATCAGTATACTAAACATCGCACATCCCGCGATGTGACTATCGCGGATGCACACATTGTGATATTGATGCTGAAACGATATATTGTGCAGCCCTACGGGTATAGTAATTTCAGTTTGGAGGATAAAGTTATACAAATATATATTTCATTCATTATAAAAGATGTAAAACTTTCGTCTAGAGAAAAAAAAAGTTTTTGTAATTGGACTTTTGTCTCAAAACCTTATAGTTAACGACATTGTGACAACTAGCCTCGTTGTCCCTTACATGTAGAAGAAGCATTTGCTTTTTGAGCATTTTTGCAGCCCTGTGATTTCAGTGTTATTTTAGTATCATTGATATTCCAATGTAGTTTTTGCTAATATTTTGAATTAGATTTTATTTTTTGCTTGATGTTTTTATTTGATTTCAGTAATTTTGTTGTGTTTTATTTTTTCCATTTATATTATATTATTTAAAAAATGTCGATATACTTTTTTATTAATTTTATTTAATAGTTTTAATGAAATGAGAAGTGCTTATAAAATACGTTTTTTATATTTTTAAATGTTTTAGTTAACAGTAATAATCCTGTTGTGCTGTGACAAATGAATTTTTAAAAGTACAAGTATTCCATGTATTTCTATATTACTCTGAGGCCATTAAACTGCATGTACAATTATAAAAGAATGATCAAAAAGCTGATTTTACAAATCTCATCGGTCTGAAAAAGCGAGGTGTGCTGTGATTGGCCAGCTATCCAGTGCGTTGTGATTGGCCGAATACCTCAAGCGTGTGACAGAAATGTTAAGCCCCTTACCATATTGTGATGATGCCCTGTCAGGCCGGAGCGACGATTCAAAAACATGAAAACCCATTATAAACGAGGCATTCGTTGCATCCAGTGGGGACATAATTATGGATTATAATGACTTATACTGTCTTTTTACGCATTGCGTTGCATCGCACCGCGTAAACATAAAACCATGTCTGCATTTGTGATCGGAGAAATGACAAACAACAAGCGCTACTCTACACTGCCCAAAAAACTCGCTTTAAATATATAAAATATAAAAACTCTTTAAATATAAAAAACGTACTTACAGTCTTTGAGTGTGAGAATAAAAGTTGCGCCTTCTTTCTTTGCGTGAACATTTGGGCGGCGTTATGCAAATCTTCCCACATAGTGACGTAGATATGTGGGGGCGTGTTAGAACGAGCCGTTTTAGGCAGGCGTGGCTGACTCTTAACTTTTATAAAGAATATCTCTTTGGATTTGAGACTTTAGTCTTTGCAACATTAACAGATCTTCTTTATGCACCAAGAGCTTGTAACACTCCGTAACACTCCAAAGAGAAAGGAAAAATTGAAATCACATCATATGACCCCTTTAAAGCATCACCTAGTACGTTTTCACACAATTCCATGATCAACCAGCTGCTGTACATTTATAGATCACTTGTCAAAACGTGTAAAACAAGTTATTGAGCGACGCATTAAGGACAAGTTCGGACTGAGTGTGTGTGTGTGTGTGTGTGTGTGTGTGTGTCGGTGACAGGGGAAAGTAATCCTATACACAGGCAGCTATTGTGAAATGAGAAGCTAGCCTCCTTGGCTGGCAGAGAGCAGATGCACCTCTCTTCCCCTATCCTAATCTGGAAAGGACTTAAAGGAGTCTTATCTCCGGGCTCTCCTGCTTCATTTCATGCTTGATTTACTTTAATTTGTCTGATAGGGCACGAGGATTTGGAAATGGCCCATCTTTCGCTGGAAAATGTTCTGATTTTTCTCCGGCATTGTTATGTGGCGGTTTTTGACTCTGGTTTCTCTCTCTCCATCTTTCTCTGCTTCTATTTCTCTCTTTTTTTCTCCCTCTCCCTCCCTCTGTCTGTCTTCCTGGAGAACAGATCTCGCTCCTGTGCAACATTCTGTTTGAGTGCATTTAGATTCAAGCTAACACAGCAGAAACTAAGTGTTTGTGTGTGTGTGTGATTTTACCAGCTCCAGTGTAGGTCTGTTTGCCTTTCAGATTGGCAGAGAGCGACACCGGAGGAGAGAGGAGCAGCCGAGTGCTTCAAACCACAGAGATCTTGTGTTTAAGGTATAGAGGGTGAGACTCGCCCTCGTCTCGCCCACAAGTGTGTGAGCTGATAAAGTCAGAGAAGAAGAGAGCTGCCGGCCCACACACGCCTGAACCTCCGCAGCTGCAGAGTTGCAGTCCCGGTACAGCTCTGTCTGTCTGAACCTCCGGCTCTGTAATACCTGGAGGTATCTATCCGGCAGCATTTCCATTCCTTTCAATGGCAGCTGCTCGGCTGGCACAGGACCCCATGGATGGCTCAAGGGCGCTCAGTTCTGCTGGCAGGCTGTTTTGAGCCAATCACCTGAGCCATTAAAAAATGAAGTCATGACAAGTCCATTTCACGCTTTTAAAAAGTCTTCTAAAATAATAATAATAATCAGGCACTGGTACAACACTGATAATTGATCATTTAAAACCATTCTGAATTTTGAAACTAAAAACATGCTGACTTTTTTGTCTTTTATAATTTGTCATAATATTTATTATGATTATCTAAATTTTTTTAAATTACAATAAAAATATAATGAACAATAAAACAAAAAAAATTAAAAAGAAATATAAAATAACCGAATTATGTTACAGACTTACAGTATATATATATATATATATATATATATATATAGTTTTTTTTATATATTATTTATTATTAATTTTTTAAGGGTTGGTATTTGTGACGTATTACTTTTTCAAATAAATAAATAAAAATGACATTATATCCTGTTGCCGATATACCAAACTACCAACCACTGCCAATGCAGAAAACCCTCCCAAAAGATCAATATGGCATCTTTAGAAATTAGCATCATTCTGATAGAAGCATATTGATACACAAATGAAACATAAGTGAGAACTCCTTTAAATCTCTGTACATCTAAATAGAGTTTTCCTCTGTGCTGAACTCTACAAAAATCATTCAGGAGATTTCACAATCAGACGACTCTCTCCAACCACAAATCAATTCATCTCCAGTCAAGAACCTTTACAAAAGATGAGCTACCATGACAACACACTCATTCCCCAACTCCTCATTCTCTCCCTCTCTCCAAACACACACACATTCACGAAGACGATATGGAAAAGAGGACAGACATTGAAATTCTTGTCACAGGCTGAATTTATTTGACTCTGGCTCTGTGTGCGGTGATAAACAGAGTGATGATCCAGTCACACACTGACTTTTTTGTCTTTTATAATTTGTCATAATATTTATTATGATTATCTAAATTTTTTTAAATTACAATAAAAATATAATGAACAATAAAACAAAAAAAATTAAAAAGAAATATAAAATAACCGAATTATGTTACAGACTTACTGGCTTACTAAATGCTTAGAGATACTACTCATAAGTTAATTTATTAAAATTGTATACTGTGTATATATATATATGTATGTATGTATGTATGTATGTA
>NW_015552637.1:3252569-3257149 GCF_001515605.1 Sinocyclocheilus anshuiensis
AGTATATATATATATATATATATATATATATATAGTTTTTTTTATATATTATTTATTATTAATTTTTTAAGGGTTGGTATTTGTGACGTATTACTTTTTCAAATAAATAAATAAAAATGACATTATATCCTGTTGCCGATATACCAAACTACCAACCACTGCCAATGCAGAAAACCCTCCCAAAAGATCAATATGGCATCTTTAGAAATTAGCATCATTCTGATAGAAGCATATTGATACACAAATGAAACATAAGTGAGAACTCCTTTAAATCTCTGTACATCTAAATAGAGTTTTCCTCTGTGCTGAACTCTACAAAAATCATTCAGGAGATTTCACAATCAGACGACTCTCTCCAACCACAAATCAATTCATCTCCAGTCAAGAACCTTTACAAAAGATGAGCTACCATGACAACACACTCATTCCCCAACTCCTCATTCTCTCCCTCTCTCCAAACACACACACATTCACGAAGACGATATGGAAAAGAGGACAGACATTGAAATTCTTGTCACAGGCTGAATTTATTTGACTCTGGCTCTGTGTGCGGTGATAAACAGAGTGATGATCCAGTCACACATCTTTATCCATGCTTTGCTTTAATTAACGCTGACTTGTTTGTTGAAAAGATGATTAATATGCCAATGAAAATTGCATAATTGAATACCACAACACACACACATACAAGAAACTATAAGTTTCATGTGGAATTCTTTAGAACAAAATAATAACAACAACAACAGCAGTAATAATAATAATTATTATTATTATTATTATTATTACTATTACTATTATTATTAGTTGTTGTTTCTGAGATGATGTCATAAGGCTTTCCATGAATGGCCCGACTGTACTGGTAGAAGTGGAGGTATTTTGGGGTTTGTGGAAGAATAGCGAATGTGCATTTTAGTTTTTCTGCTCCTCCCCCAAATAAGGGGGGCGTTTGCTTTGATATGGATGCCTCTCACAGCACACCCTCTGTTTGCCCTCCTTCTCTTGCTTTTATTCCGCCCATATTCCATGTAGCTGTCAACAGGTCTGCCTAAGCTTTGGATAGGAGAATTCTGACTGCATGTATAAGTCATGCGGTTTCTAATTAACTGTCAGATTTTATTTTATTTTATAATGCTTTCGAATGCGCCTCACCCATTCAGAATATAGAGTCATCTGTTTAATAAATTAGATCAATCATAAAATCAAAATCAAAATATAAAAATAATAATAAAACAACTGTAATAAATAAAGACAGATTTGCTTCTAGAAAAAAAAACGTATTACTTCCCAGCACACAACAGAGGTCTATATTCATATCTGAACGGTGAAATAGAAACATCTTAGTTTGATAATAAAGGGTGCAGCATTATTCTAGCCTGTTCACTACATCAGTTCATTTTCAGATTGATTCCATTGCTAACAAGCATGAAGTCATTGCTCTTAAACCTCTTAACATCTCGGATCAGTGGAGAAATTTGCATTTGGACACTTTAAGACTATGAGCAAAGAGTGCAGGCTAATCTCAGCTTGAGTATATCATCAGCAAAAGAATCAGCCACTGTGTGTGCAGCAGTGAAGTACCAAATCTTAGCTCCTCCCTCCCAGTAAACACAAAACCGAGCCCCGCCCACAAACGGGCATTCATGCATGGGATTGTTGTATTAGTTCAGTTGCCAAACATCATCGGAAATCACGTCCACCTTATTTAGTCCTTTTAAATACATCGATTCTTCGACCCACCTCGTCTACATAACCTGGCTCATTCAGTAGCAAATTCTACTGTACCGCATTGTCACGACAATCTGATTTCGCACAATACCACTTATCTGCGCGAGACTAGCAGAGAAAGCCTGCGGTAAGATGGCTGAGAGCAGCGAACAAGACACCCTCGCTCGGAAAATGAGCAGCAGCCAGGCATGTCAAAATTTCTTGATTACATGGGAAATAAACAACTCCGACTGAAAGCCTCCGCTCAAACTTGGTGCTTTGCATACATTAAATTCCGGTCTGTCTATAAGTCGTCTTAAAACGCTTAGGTATCAGCGTGAGCGCCTCTGACAACGTTCCCTCACGAGTTCGTCTGGGCTGTTATCAGACCTCTCAAATGGATCTCCAGCTCTAGTGACAAAAGCCAGACGGAGCTCTCCTAAAGGATACATCTTTTTATCCACACGCTTCCTCTGCAATCCACATGTGCGAGCGCTGCTGCGGCCCGAGCAGGAGTTTACCAATCTTCGCTTTCCAAGACTCTCTCTCTCACGCTCTCTCCCTCTTTCCTCTCTGTGTTAAAGGCTTGAGGGGTTCAATCAATGCTGCTTTGATCTCGGCTGGAACTATAATTATTTAACATTGTTACAAGGATTTCTCTAATCCATTCTACCATTAAATCCCTTTTAGACCCTCATCTTCAGGAGCCTAATCTGAATCTGGGCCCCCCTCCCTCCCCTCGGACGGCACCGTGACTTAACAGAGTTCGGTGAATAATTAGAGGAAAAGATACAAACGCGAAAAGAAAGATGAGAAACTTTGCCAGTCGCTGGACACGAGCAGGTTGTTGGTCGACGAACGCTGATTAACAGTTTGTATGCGACATTTTTTTTTTTGTGTGGGTACGGTGGGATGTTTATCTGAAAGCCCAGCATTATAGCATGTAATTCAAAAGCTGTCAACAAGCAGACAATGGAGTGCCGGTTTGCAGCTATTTGAATGTTTAATTCCTGGATTCTAGGTCATTGCTAAATATGTTGACATACACAGACTGATTCGAACAGTCTATGTGTTAAAGGATCAACCCCTTGTGACGTTTGTAATTGTGTTAAATATGCTAAATCAGTGGCACCATTAACTGGTTAATTCATCCAACAATTAAAATTCTGGTATAATTTACTAACCCTGAAGTCATTCCAATCCTACTGTGACCACAGACTGACAAGTTCCATAAAGCTTCACAAAAATGCAGCACAAAAGTCCAATAAATGCAGTTGTACATCATATTCAGGTTTTCTAAAGCCATATGATACCTTCATGAGAGCAACAGACATAAATTCGTTTTTTTCTTTACAAAAATAGACCCATCTGCGTTAGCTCATGTCTCATTTTTGTTTGCACGCTTTCAGTTAAATTATCTAAAAATATTCATTTTCCAGCAAAGACATCTAAAAATCCATAAAACAACGCATTTATTTGAGATGCAACCCGGCTTGATATGAATATATCTTGATATCCAGAATAAAAGTGTATTTTTTCACTTGACCATCCAAATTTACTCACCCTCATGTCATTCCAAACCCATATGACTTTCTTTCTTCTGTAGATAGAAAGAAAATATTTTGAAGAATGTTGGTAACCCAACAGTTTTAATTCCTGTTGACTTCTATTTTGTGGACAAAAAATACAATACAAATCAATGGGAACCAAAATTGTCTGGTTAACAACATTCTTTAAAAAAAAAACGAATGAATGAATAAAATAAAAGAAGAAAGTCAAACAGGTTTTGAATGACATGAAGGTGAGTAAATGAACAGAATTTTCAAAAAGTCATTTTTGCAGTTAAAAGACTTGGAATATAACACAGAAGCCACATAGTCTACTTTTACATTATTTTTGGTTGCTTTTTTGGCATTTTTGTAGCCTCATTTGCTTTCATTAGATTGAAAAGCATAAACATCTCCTTTTATGTTTCCCAGGAAAAAAAAAAACCATGCTGGTTTGGAACGACATGAGTAAATGATGACAGAATATTTATTTTTGGGTGAACTATACCTTTAAGACCTCCATCCATCTTTTCGCTGCGCATTTTCAGATCTGCACAGAAATCTAAGGCGGTTAGCACTGAACCCATAACTGCCATCTGTTTGTTTTGGGCTGGGAAGAACAAAAAAAGACACGTTGATAATTGTGACGCATGTTGAAAAAACACCCAATGGCCTTTTCAAATATTTGTGCCGCTGTGTTTTGCGCCGATATAAATAGCAGCACAGCAAATGCAAACATTTGTCGAGGCACCTGCCATGCTATCGTGACCATCTGCTCCACAAATTCACTTAGCATGACATATGTGCATTAAAGCTGAAGCGGCTATTGTTTGGTGCGGGTGAGGGGGTCCGGTCAAGGGCAGACAGTGTCAGCTCCACGTACAGGTGGGCTGAGAGGAGAACAGGGAATCTATACGTGCTTCCTGACTGTGAGGCAGAAGCGGTTGGATACCCGCTCCTGTCTGTCTTCAAGGCTTCTTCAGCAGAACCTGCCCGTGTTCGACTCGTGGCCTGGGCCCAGTTGGCACACACAGACGAAACCGACTGTGTCCGACAGGCGCTGCTGAGCTTAGAGAGCCGCCCATGAGGAGGTGTGTCAGTCCTCAAGTTGATTGGATCTAGCTGAAGGTTACTCAATGCTCATTGGACGACCAAGATTCTCCATTCATCATCATCTCCTCATGCATTCTCAGAATATATAATATATAATATTAAAAAAAGTAAATAATGTAAAACACAACATAACACAACAGGACACAACATAACATAAAAATACACACACACACACACACACACACACACACACACACACACACACACACACACACA
>NW_015552637.1:3258258-3258909 GCF_001515605.1 Sinocyclocheilus anshuiensis
TAATGTTATTTTTTAGCAACATCATATGACCCCTTTAAAATAAATAAAATATAAATTAATTTGACTATATACGTGGACCTTTCTATAAATAAATTTTTTATATATACACTACCAGTCAAAAGTTTTTGAACAGTAAGATTTGTAATGTTTTTTAAAGAATTCTCTTCTGCTCACCAAGCCTGCATTTATATGATCACAAATACAGTAAAATCAGTAATATTGTGAAATATTTTTACTATTTAAAATAACTTTCTATTTGAATATATTTTAAAAAATAATTTATTCCTGTGAAAAAAAAGCTAAATTTTCAGCATCATTACGCCAGTCTTTAGTGTCACATGACCCTTCAGAAATCATTATAATATGCTAATTTGCTGTTCAAGGAACATTTATTATTATTATTATTATTATCTAAAACAGTTGAGTACATTTTTTTCAGGATTCTTTGATGAATAGAAAGATCCAAAGATCAGCATTTATCTGAAATAAAATTTTTACAAATTTTGTAACATTATACACTATACCATTCAAAAGCTTGGAGTCAGTATTTGACTCCAAAGAAAGAAGGGGGAAAGAAATTATAGAAATTAATACTTATATTTAGCAAGGATGCTTTAAATTGATCAAAAGTGATGATAAAGACATTTATAA
>NW_015552637.1:3258919-3265948 GCF_001515605.1 Sinocyclocheilus anshuiensis
TTTTATTTAAATTTTCTTTTTTTGGGGGGAGGAAAGAAATTATAGAAATTAATACTTTTATTTAGCAAGGATGCTTTAAATTGATCAAAAGTAATGATAAAGACATTTATAATGTTACAAAAGATTTCTATTTCAGATGAATGCTGTTCTTCTGAACTTTCTATTCATTAAATAAACTGAAAAAATTCTACTCAGCTGTTTTCAACATAATAATAATAATACATGTTTTTTGAGCAGCGAATCAGATTATTAGAACGATTTCTGAAGGATCATGTGACTGGAGTAATGATGCTAAAAATTCAGCTTTGAAATCACAGGAACAAATTACATTTTAAAATATATTCAATTAGAAAACAGTTATTTTAAATAGTAAAAATATTTCAAAATGTTACTGTTTTTGCTGTACTTTGGGTCAAATAAATGCAGGCTTGGTGAGCAGAAGAGACTTCTTTAAAAAACATTAAAAATCTTACTGTTCCAAAACTTTTGACTGGTAGTGTATATATAATTTATTTTAACTAAAACGACACACACACACACACACACACACACACACACACACACACACACACACACACTTAACTCTTTCCTCGCCAGCATTTTTGAAAAAAGTTGCTAGCCACCGCCAGCGATTTTGATGATTTTCACTCAAATTTGATGGCCTCCAGAATATTTTGCTGTATGAATATTCATATCGTTTGAATATGCAATACACCAAAATAAAGATCAGAGCCTCTACTTTTAAACAAAAGTTCTGCAGTCCAGATCTGACTCCTATTGAAAATGTATGACCAGTCATGAAAAGGAGAATCAGACAACGACAATCACAGACTGCTGAGCTTCTGAAGTCTTGTATCAAGCGAGACTGGACAAAAAATTTGCTTGCAAAACTTTAACAATTAGTATCCTCAATTCCAATGAAACATTGTAATTAATTAAAAGGAAGGTTGATGCGTCACAATGTTAAACATGCCTCTTTCCCAACTTTTTTGGAATGTGTTACAGCTGTAAAAACAAAATGTGTTCATATTTACAAAATACATTTACGTTGGTCAGTGAAAACTTTGGAAATCTTTTCTTTGTACTTTTGTCAATTAAATAAAAGTTAAAGAGAATAAAAAAAAATAAAAAAAATCACAGATTCTTGATTTTATTGCATTTTACAAAACGTCCCAACTTCTCTGGATATATGGTTGTATATATAAACTTTAATACAAGAGAGACAAAAATGTCTTGTTTTCCTCAGTATAACTCCTTTACGTTAAAGTTAAAGGCTTCTATTTCAGGGCAGACATAGTGATAAGTACAAAAAAGAAGTTCATTAATCCATAAAAGCTTCCTTCCCTTTCTGTTCCTGCACATGCACTTTCTTTATGCCTTGAGGAGCGTCAAGATATGTATCAAAGACGTCCATGATAATTAACAAAATAGCTGTACAGGCTATTACCACTAATATACAGAAGCCCATGACGAACGAGAATGAAGGAGACGGAGGAGCAGATAACAGAGCACTGCCTTTATGAGCTGAGACTGGATGTTCCTTTAATCAGAACATGCTTACGGACTAGAAGGAAGCTAGAAGTGAACTTTTGTGGAACTCAAGTGCTTATAGGGGTCAAATCATATTTTTGTGCCAAGAATTGCCATAATGTAGCTTTTCGTGTTCATTTTTCAGCCTCTCTCTGACCATTTTGATCCATCCAAGTGTCTTGAATCTTTGGATCTGTTCTCTGCTGGTTGTATCATTACTGTAGTAGGTGGTGAAAACTGTTTTTTTCTCTGTTCTGAATTAGGCAATGAATCTTACACTCAATTAAGTCATTCACAAATGTGTCTGGTTCAGACTCAAAGCACCGACTCGTTCAGTAGGTTCAAACAATGGAAAGCAGTCACACGCTTCAAAAAGAAGAGATGAAAAACCAGTGCATGGGCATGAATGAGAATCAATCTGTCACCTAAAACATTCATTCACAAACATACTACTTGGTTAGCTTTGCTCATTCGTAATCAGTTCTATGCGACACAAAATTATTGTAATTATAGTAATGTTTCATGTTTTACACCACCTCTCATGTGCAAGGAACATGGTACACAGACAAGATCGCAAACAAAGTTTGGCCAATCAGGTACCAGGGTTATTATAGATTAAAAAAATGACTAAGGTTATAAAATAAAGTTTAACTGAAATGAAATAAAAATAAAAACCTCAAACTTTTATTTCAGCTAGTTGCCAAAGCAACATTTGTCATTTTCATTTACTTTAACTTGATGCACTAAAATAACCAAAACTAAAACTAAAATAACATAATATAAATATAAAACTATATATACATATTAAAAATAATAATTATAAAAATGACAAAAACAACAAAATGACAAAAAAAGGTAACTAAAATTAAAATAACACTGTCAGGTACATGGTTATAGTTAACTAAAATTAAAATATATAAAAAATTCAACTTGAAATAAATGTTAACTGAAATGAATTAAATAAACTAAAATTAAATATATTAAAATTAGTTAATTTCAGATAGTTTTGAAGACAACATTTCTAATTTTCATTTAGTTTAATTTGATGTACTAAAACAACTAAAACTGAAATATATAATTAATAAAAATTATATACATATTTAAAATCAACAAAAACTAATAAAAATTACTAAAACTTTAAGTAAAATATATATAAATTCAAAATATTAAAACAACTATAACAGTATCTCAGTGATACTAAAATAACACTGGTCAGGTACCACGTAAAACACCACTGATTTGTGACCTCTTTAACATTGAAGCTTGTGAACTTCTGCCATTTTTACACTTAAAGCAAATCTTGGAATTGGTTTTAAAAGATTCTTAAAGCAGGAGCAACCTGTGCGAGTCTCTTCATTAAGATACTGTCCTTCTTTTGATGTACTCTCTATTAAATATCCCATTCACACCGAACAATTAAAAATGATCTGTTTCCGATCGTAATCATGCATTTTAACTTAAGCCGGGCAATAACAAAGACTCCAGATTTGAACATTAAAAAAGGAGTAAAAAATAAAATAAATAAAGTGATAAGGTAGACTCTTAAACTAAATAAATTTGCTTTTAATCGCTGCGAACAGGAAGTCATGCCATTTGAGATGTTCATATTTGATGGTGTGATTCCCATCTTTATTTAAATTATAACAGGCCCATCTGACTTTTCCAACACAATGGGAGGAATGAAAGGGGGGAAATGGCCTTTCAGAAGAAGACATGACGTGAAAGTGAATGTGGTTATTACGTGCGGAGATTAATGTCCACTGTACAGCTCCACAAGAGACAGTGATGCAGCTGCGTGAGCGATGTCATATCCTGTATTCTGAGAGGGTTGTTTCCTGTTGGGCGATTTTCTCATTTGCATTCTATTTTGCCAGAAATCCACATTCCTGCTGGAGTTTGACAGTAATGTCTCTGTGAGGAGCGAATGGGGCATGTAGAATAGATCGTATCTGTGTAATGTAACAAGATTATCAACAGCATTAGCAACCGTCGGCGCTATCAGAGAGATCGTGGTGGGAGGTAAATATGGAATTCAGCAGTGAGATGAATCTGACAAACTAGATTAAAAGGGATAGTTCAGGCAAAAATGAAAATTCTGTCATTATCTACTCACCCTCATGTGGCTCCAATGAGATTTGAGAGCTGGAGGCAAGATATTCAGTGAATAACGTCTTAAATGTCAGTCTGATGCTTATACAAAGCTATCGTATGACTTCAGAGGACTTGGAATATAGCGCATGATTCATATGGACTACTTTCATGTTTTTTTATAGTGGTTTTTATTGTTCTTTTTGTAACTGTTTTTAACTGTCAGGATTCTGACTGACAGTATAAATCTACTTTTGTAACTTGGATATTCAGAAAAGCACCACATTTTGGGTTTCACAGAAGAAATAAAGCTAAACGGGTCATATGTAACACCATTTGTTACACAACACAATTTTTTTCCCTTCTTTTTTTGGTGTAACGATTACTGGGATGCGCCAACATCACAATTCTGGATAACTGGAATTTGGAAAAAATTGGAAAAAATAACTTATAGAACATTCATAAATTGTTGCAAATTGAAATTATACCATGGAATTCAGGCATCACAACGTTATAATTCATACAGTGAATAATTTATTTATTACTTTATTTTACTCATGACTCTACAGAGGATACGTTTTTATTTTTATTTATTTTTATAAATTAATTTATTAATTTGTTTACATTTTATTGTATTTAACAGTGTTATTAAATAATCAGTGTTTTTAAAGATAAACTTCAAGTGAGAGTTAGATGACAAACGTAAAAATAAATAAATGTAAAAATAGAGAAAAAATGCGCTTGCACACTGAAATATGCCATACATGGTGATAAATAATAATAAAAAATGTCTGATTGTAATTAGATAATAACTGTAAATGTACAGTATTATGCATCAGTAAATGAACTGAAACTATAACACCAACTTCTCGACTGATATCAGACTAGTTAACAGTGTTTGCCAAGCCAACCGTGCTTATACCTCTAACACAAAATATTGAACTTCAGCATGTAACACGTCTGGCTCCATTTATGCGCCAAACCTGAGTGACACCAGAAATCATGCAGCTTTTTGTATATTTCTTTTTCTAAGAGATCAGATTTACAATTTTCACCTAGCAGGCGATAAAACAGGTGAAAAGAATCCCACCGACTAACACTCGCGACACATCTGGAGACCTCAGGCACCACTCACATTTCTATCAGAAAATGCAAAAGTCTAGTGTTGTTATGGTACATGTTTCTTTGTGTGATACTTTCACAGATGAGCGACACAACCAACAAAAATCATTCATTCAAAACAAATAGGGAGGGAATTGTCTCTCTCTCAGCATTACAGGATGGATGATCAGAGAGACATTGGGCTGCTTAGCCCCCCTCCATTTTTTATAAAGCAGGAGTTTAAAGCTCAGCATTTTCTTCCGGAAAGCCTTAACTGGTCTATGATGCCTCTTTTTGTATGCGCTTGCCCCCATCGTTGTGTGACTGACCCCCTCAGCCCTACTGGCTGCCTGATCACAGGGACCGTTTATTACCGTCGTCCCTACCGCTCTTATCTTACACCGCCAATGCTCATTTCCTTTCCAGATTGAAATGCAAATGTGAAATTTAATGATAAATGCATTATCTGATAGGTGCTGATAACTCTGATTCGCTGTCAGTATAAAATACACACCCCAGGGGGCTCACCGGTGCCAACTTGCCAAAATCCACTTTCTTATAAATGTACGTACCTGCAATAAATTCTGGAGGTCATATGCATTAAAAGGGGAATCATATTTTGTGTATTCTGCGATGTGATGCCACGGCTGAACAGTAATTGCTGCCGTTGCTATCTTGTTGGATGTATTATCCATCACTTTGATGAAGTGACTTTTAAGAAGTGCAAAAAGACAGATAAAACAGGGTTTTTTTGCTACTGAGAGACGGCGAGGGAAAATCTGCATGGTAAGGCGAGATTCTTGGAAAAGAAAAGATATCTGTTTTTACGTCTGTTGTGTGCTTTCTACTGAAGCTTAAAGGGATGGTTTATCCAAAAAATGAAAATTCTGTCATCATTTTCTCATCCTCATGTCATTCCAAACCTGTATGGCCTCCTTTCTTCTGTTGAACATAAAAGGAGAACATTGGCAGAATATCCATGCTGCTCTTTTCCATATAATGAAAGTATATAGGGCATATAGTGCATACGACTAATGTGATATATTTCAAGTTTTCGAATGTTTTCTGAAGTGAATTTTAAGTGATCTTTTAAGCAATAATAAGTAATCAGTAATTATTTAAGTAACCATTTACACAGAAAGTCTTCTCCAATGTAGCTCTCAAATTGCAAATAAACTTGATCACATTTAAATAAATAAATAAAAAGGCCAAATTATATTTATTTTATTTTTTGGACAGTTTTAGAGTTGTTTTTTCTGTTTGTTTGTTTTTTTCAAACAAAACTATACTGGATGGCTTCAGTAGACTTTATCAGAAAGTAACACATGAGTAATATGGACTATTTTTACAGTGTTTTTATAGTGATTTAGTGTCCTTTTTCTAAGTTTGATGGCACCTGGTTACTGTATGCTTTTATTGTACAAAAAAAAACGAAAAAAACAAAAACAGACATTCAGTATAACATCTGTGAAAAACGCAGGTTTGTCATACGCTTTGGAGCAACGATAGTGTAAACAGATGATGACAGAATTTCTTTCATGCATAGGAATTGTACATGTGACATGGGAACAACAAAACACTCTAATTGTTGTCAAATGCAAAACATGTCAGATTACAGATTATATAATAATCTCCTCATTTCATAAAATATATTAGCAGTTGCATCATGCACTTCCAACCATGGAATACTGAGTAGACACCATGCTAAAAAAGCAAGCATAAAAAGGGTAGTAAATGCTGCTATGCAACATTTCGCCTTCATTCCTTAGTAACACGGTCACTGTTTTTTTATGTTAATACAATGAGACTGATCAAAAGCAGATCGCCACATCACAATTCAACATAAGTTAGAAAAAATATGCTCTTCGTAATTCAAGAGCTCATTAAGTTTTCAGAAGCAGCCGAGAGTTTTACCTCTGTCGGGTGGCCTTGTCAAGGATATCTTTAGATGTCCTGCTATTGAGCGTCTGAAATCCCCTGATCCCAGATGGATTCATTTAAAACGTGTCATAATGAGCCGCTTACAAGTGATTACTGGCCGCTAGCTAATGGGCTAAACGGTTAAAGGAGGGCCAGGAATGATCGCGTGCTGGATTGGACCTTCAGGACTGAGTATCATATCAGAGGGGCACTGAAAAAACATTTGGATGCACCTCTGAGCGCAAGATGATTTGTCAATATATTTGGTCACTTTTTACCAGAATTTGAAAAATATTAAACTTTTAAATGTGTGTATCTGTTAAAGGCAGGGTTATTATAGTTAACTAGAACCAAAACTAAAACCATAAAGTTTTTTTTTTTACTTGAAAT
>NW_015552637.1:3266062-3279917 GCF_001515605.1 Sinocyclocheilus anshuiensis
TATAATCAGTTAGTTGCCAAAGTAACATTTCTCATTTTCATTTAGTTTAACTTGATGTATTAAAATAACTAAAATTAAAAATGTAATAAAAATTAATACAAATGATATAGACATAGAAAAAATTAAAATAAAAAAATACAATTATGAAAACTTTAATTTAAATTAAAATGAATATGGAAAATACAAAAATAAAGAACTATATCAAAATATAAAAAAAAAAAACAAGAGTATTTCAATGATATATAAAATATCATTGGTAAAAAGTTTAACTAATCAACATTTGGGATAATTCTAGCATATAGATTACCTCAAAGTCAACCCATTTGGACTAAAAGCCCATCATGTCTTTTAGTTTACAAGTTGCTATTGCCAATGTCACAAAATTATCTTTCTTGTCCATCACTGTCAGTTTGAAAAGGGCTTCCATACAAAAGGAAATAACAGTAAGTCAGAAAACATATTGTCTGTACAGCTACTTAATGTAAATTGAGAACTGGAGATATAAAGTCACAATTATGAAACATATAGTCAAAATTCATGGTTATATAACACAAACACTGTGCTTTAATATGATGCACTTACGTGGACCGTCCCATTCCTCTGGCTCCAGAGGGGGGTGTCTGGTCTTCTCACTGTCTGTTTCCATCTCTGTCTCTCCTGTTTCTCTGTTGCCGTTCTCTTCCCCTACAAACACAATAAATAAATCATATATTTGTGATTGTACATTTAACAGAAGCTGTAAACATGTTTTGTCTACACTTTATATTGACACTTGATACTTCATTCATTTCCAATTGTTTTCATAGATAGATAGATAGATAGACAGATAGATGGATGATAATTTTGTCCCACAAAGCACACTGGAGTCACAGTTTGAGTACAGATGCTTCATGGCAGTGTCTCTGCGACCCTCTAACGCGGTGGAACGGCCTTCACCATGGTCCTCAAACACACACTGGTCCATCCGGATGGGTTAATCTAAAGATCAAATTCTCTCGCCACGGTGTGTTTTAAGCCAGTTAAGACGTGGTTCACTTCAAAGGCAGGCAGTAAACATGGCCAAAAGGATCGCAGCTTCTTGCTTGCCTCTGCACACCCGGGCGAGAGAAGAGGGCCACGCTGCCCTACTTACTGCACATGAGGTCATTCTGACCTATTTTCCTGCATGCAAGTTCCTGCTAGGGCTCAGCTTTTTTTATTCATTCTGTCCTCCTCACTCGCTAAAAAGTGCCTCACTATTTGTATTGTCAGGCCTTGAGAAGCTCCTTAGCATACTCATTGAGCATTACCATAAGGATAACAAAAGGCAATATCAACAGTTCCTTTCCAGTGTAGCGAGTTTGGGAAGGCAGTGAGATAACATTAAAGGCTCTACCTTGATCTCCAGCGAACATGTTAAGCCCTGTAACGAAACGTCTTGGAACTGTTTAATTACCGCTCAGGAAATGAAGCTACAAGATGATTCGTTAATTAAGCAGTGATTAAGGATTTTCTGCCTTCTATCTAACACCGTTTGCAATGCATTTTAAACACAATCGCCCAGGCAACCTCGCAGGGAACAAGTGTCACAGCCGCTTGATGAAGTTTCTTTCAGGAACATGGAGGGAATCCGCCGGGAAAACATTGCGCCAAGCAGGTACAGTGCAACAGAAATGACCTGCATAAAATGAAGAACACTGACATGCAACAGAATATAGTTTTGACGCTTTGTAAAATCCACACATATGTTTTATTTCTTGTTTGGGACACATCTTGCCTGTATTTTTGCATTCCTCCATGTTAAATATCCATCTTGCTTCTCAGCAGGCAGATAAATAACAGGGTCAGAAATTAACCAGGGCTCAGGGAAAAAAATGCCCCAGATATTCACTCCAACAGTCTTTTTTCTAAATGTATTAATTTAGCAGACACTTTCATCCAAAGTGACTTACAAATCAGAATAAAACAAGCAGAGGTGATTCATTCAAGAGAAAACCAATACAAGCTAAATGCTAGAGCAGAACAAGCTAGCTAGTTAGATAGAAAGTGCTTTTGGAAAAGATGTGTTTTTTAATTGTTGAAGTTTAGAGCATGAAACCATGTGACCTGCTATTATTTTAAAATTGTTTGTGTTCCCTTCGCTAATTTTTTTTAAAGGTGTTTATGCTCACAAAGGCTGCATTTATTGGATTAAAAAATAAATGACAAGCTTTTTGTATTTCAATTATAATATTATATTAAAATATAATTTACTGTGTATTTGACATTAATTTTTAATTTAGAAGTAATAATCAAAATTGTTCAGAATAAGAAATAATTCATTCATTCATTCATTCATTCATTCATCTGATGTATAGCACTTGACATAAATGGACATTACATTGTATTTTTTATATATGGCTAGAAAAAAATACATGCACTCATAAAGATAAAAAAAAGTCCACAAGATCAATTCCATACTTCATCGATCACACAGTTTCATATTCGCTATCCTTTAAAAAACAAACTCCAATCGTACATTTACATTTAATCATTTATCCAAAGCAACTTACAAATGTGTAGCATCACAAACAATTTATCATTAGAACCAACAATATTCTTAGTACACAATGTCAAGATTAAATAAACTAGATCAGAAGGAGAAAAGGACTATTCAAATTATTTTAAAAATACATAAATAGTATATTCTTTCAAACACATCTAAAACCATCTTTATCGGATGGACTTACTAATTTAGATTTAATATTTATGTGTATTAAGTATTTAATCCAATATTTATGTGTGCCGTGTGTTTTTATGTTAATTAGAGCATTGAGTCATTAGCTTAGCAACATGCTAATGCCTATAATGGAATTAGGGTGACCATACGTGCCATACGTGCTATATTGCCTAAAATATCTAGGTTTTGGCTTTGTTTGCGTGTGCAGACCGATCGGTGTATGACATCGAAGTACCACACAGACGGTTATGCTTTCGAAACGCTCTCGAGGTACTTTGATGTCAAACACTGATCGGTCTGAGCCGCACTGCTTTTAAGTCGAACACACCTAATATGTACGCATAATTGCATCGCTTTGACCATAGATCCCACCTTCTCACACGCCATGATTGGTCCATTATGTACAATACTTGCATGTTATTGGTCAAACTACTTTTCGATCATTACCTTCAGCAAGCATGAAAACAGGAAAACAAAGCCAAAACAAATCCTTGCCAGGACGCGTCCTGGGAAAATGGCACGTATGGTCACCCTAATGGAATTGGAATGAACTTTAAGCTTGCCAAGACTTTTGTGTGATGTGTGTGAGTGACCATTGAATGAATTGCTGCTTGTGAAAAGCGTTTCAAATCAGTCACTTCTGACAATTAGGATGCTGCCTAGGAAGGTAGCTGTCTTTGTAGAGTCAGCTCACTAGGGTTCGAAACAGAGTTTAAATCCGTGTCAAATGAGGTGGAACAGACATAAGGTTTACAGCCCCTCTGCTCACTGGTCTAAAAAAGAAAAAGAGTAAGAGATTGATCTGTGCGCCAAGATGTTGTTTGCATGCGTGCGTTCAACCATGCATGCATATGTCAGACATTAGGATAGAGTTAGTGAGAAATCAGCCAATCAGATCGCAGCTCCTCTGTTCTGTCTAATGGCAGTGACATGCATGCGGGTCAATAAGCTTATAGGCGATTTACACAAACAGCTCCTGCAGCAAGGTAGACACAAAGTCATATTGGCTTTTCTCTTCCTCTCAGCATTGTTCTACCAAGGAAGCCCTTGAAAATGTCAATCTGGTGAGGGTGATTTTAAGGAGATCTGAGCTTTCTAATCCCAACAAACTGAGAGAGACTGACAGAAAGATCAAATAGACAAATACTTTAGTCTAGATAGTGAATGACCACACATGCACAGACGTCCACAGAAAAATTCACCTATAAACACAGTATCTGTGCAGGAAAAAAAAAAAAAAAAAAGCATTCAGTATGCTAAAAAATGATTTTGTATTCTAAATGGAAAAACAACGTGGTTAAAAGAATAGACTACATATAATAAATATTGCCTATTGCTCTCACTGAAAATAACTATTTCAACGGTCATATCCCCGCATATATTTTGCACCAAATATATGGTACCATGTTTTTTTTTTTCATAATTTTGGCACGCTACCATGGTAATGTGATTTTTTTTTTTTTACTGTGATAGTACCATAATATTTTTTTCACCCACCTTGGAGTAGATATAAAAATAATAATAATAAAAAAACATTAAATCAAATTTGCAGTACACATTAATTTAAATAAATAAATATTTCAGTAAAATTAAACAACATTTTTTATTGTGTTTGGCTGGCATCATGAGTACCTCTAATTTTTCAGTTATTCAATTTTTTTTCTCTTTTTTTATTATTTCTCCTCCATTCTGGTACATAACACAACTTTTCACAATCCAATCAATTCCCAAAGGATCTACCCAATTTTTTTCTCATTGAACATCCTATTTTATTCCAAGAAAACATCAGATTATGAAGTAAAATAGTTATAAAGAGCATTTCATGCTCACACAGTAGCATGGTCCTGAATACAGTATATCGAAGTATCTGATGCTATTAATGTATAATGTTACCACCACAGTACCTTTTTGTAAAGGTTTTGGGTATCCATTTATCAAGAGTACAAAAATTATTTTTCAGTAAAACTGGATGTGTCTGTTGTTAGCAATGTACCCATTTCTGTTCCCTCTGTGTGTACTGTATGTTTAATAAAGCTAAATACTTTCTTAATGTGAGCAAAAAGAGAAAAACGGCTCTAGATATTACATGACCAAAATTGCCTCGTTGAATTGTTTTCTAATAATGGGAACTTTTGAATTATGTATCCTGTGTGTTTTGAAGATAAAGTGCTAATTTTGTTATGCTTGGTGATTGGTGGCCACTTAGGAAGCCAATATTTCCCCTCCATTTAAAGCAGTGGTAATTGAGGACTTTATAAAGTGAACTGCTGTTAAATAAACAGATTTCCCTGTAAAAACTAGAGACAGCTGTACAACAAATACTCAAACAAAGTCTGCAGTTTCGCTTTTCCGCCCAATAATCTGCAGTGGAATGCAGCTCTCGGAAGCTGATTACAAAAAAAATTCAAATGCCTCCAGTACGGACAAGAAAAAAGGAAAATAACCCAGCAAAATCCCACCCAGCACCCCGGTGGAGTGTGTGATTAGTGGAAGGCCTCGGCACTATCTCTTTAAAGGCCCATAAATTCCCCATCATTACAGGAACTGGCTGTGCTCTCTTCTGGCTGCTGCTGGCCTGCGTTATCTCTCCATGCGATGCCGTCTGGAGTATGTAGATCTGGCCTGGCTAGATTGTCATACTTAACAAACATTAATGAATGATTTCCTGCACAGATTCAAACGGGGCTAAAGGGATGTGTCTTTCATCTTATCGCTGCGCAAATGAGCATTTTCCCATATTCTCCTCGCTTTACCATCAGCGACGGGAGAAATGTATTGAATAGATCTTACTGCAGCTGAAGATCCCGATTAGCGAGGAAGCGGCACAAAGAAGAGCATAATTAATTCTACTGCGCACTGTTCACTGGCTAGCGTTGTAAGGCTGCCCGAATTCAAAGGATTTGTTCGGAAGTGGCACCTTGCTACGGGCTAAAATGACTCATAATTATTCAAGTCTTTCTCCGCTGTGATACGATCAGAGCAGAATGGAATCTCAATGCTGTCATTAAGATCAATTAATTCATATTGAACATGTTTATTCTGCAGCTTTCTTGAGATCTCTTTTCATTAACAAGGCCAACATTCGCTATTGGTTTAAAGAGTTCACAACCGCAAAAAAGCAGACCAACTCAACTGCTCCCAAAAGAAACATTTACAAGAATGGAAAAATATGGAAGCAAGGTCGAATTTCACAATTTCTGTAAAACTACAAAAAAAAATATAACACCAGCATTCTCACAATTATAGCAGCAAGTGTGACAGCGGCTTGTAAATTTCAGTTTGAAACTTGTTCACAAGCACAGCGCCCATAAATGTGAAATTGACCGCGAAAAGGAAGTTGTTTGGAGGGGGGCAGCTTCAATTGTCAAGGAGACAACAAGGTTGTCTCTCTGGACTATCAGGGGTGCCTTTTTTTCTTTATTTCCCTCCGTCTTCTATTTCAAACAAGGAGGCCCATCTTTTCCGACAGGCCTCAGGTTTCATGTTTATTCACGTTTGTGCGCTAGACTCACTCTATTCATCGGCAGGGACTTCATTTCACAGTGCGCTCTGCTGTTTCGAAACCATTTCATATGAAGCCATTGACGGAAGCGTCTCAATCATTTCATGGTACATGAGTGTGCAATGATGCCACTGAAGCCGAGACCCTCTCCAAACAGTTTAGGGTCGGCGCAGAGAGGAACCCCTCTGCTGTTTCAGGGTAATTGGTTCCACAGAGGCTGCTGGGAATTGGAATGAGTGATGTGCAAAGAGTCGACACTTCAAAAAGATTTACTGATCATAATGCATGATGGTTCTTGTGAACGCTTACTGTTACAAACCAAATAGTTATTTTTTGTGTGTGGTTTTTCACAATGTTATGAATGATGTCATCAGAGCATATCAGCGTACAGATACTAGTGTTGGACATTGAACTTTCAAGCTACAGTGTGCTGAAAAGTCATAGATACTGTAAGTACATATATTCTAGAGTCCGACCAATATGGGTTTTTTGGGGGGCGATACCGATACCGATATTAGGGAGTAAAAAAATGATATCGATATATCGGCCGATATTCTTTGTGTATATTATAGTACAGTACCAGTCAAGAGTTTGGACACTTTCCCATTTGTGTGTCCAAACTTTTGACTGGTACTATATATATATAATACAGTATATACATAAACAGAATATATATACATAAACACATTTTTTGCAATGATCACTCAAATGTGGTGATCAAACACTTTTGTGACAAACACTATAATGACAAAAATATGTAATGGAGGCAGGGCATTTAACAATTTAACAATAAACATATTATCGAAAATGAGTCTGACATCAGTGCACTAAACAGTAAAGTTGAAGTTTATTCAACTTTATTTCAATTCAATTCCATTCAACTTTATTCCGTTGAAGTTTATTTCACTTCGGAACATTCATTCACGGATTTGCGCTACTGTCTTCACACACAGACGAAACTTACTGGAGAAGAGTGAAGAGTGACATAATATGCCTCTGTAAATAAATACAATTTAAATTCACGTCTCACGCACTTTAATGCCCTTTGAATGCAATGTGTATCAATGTGTATTCACAGGGCACTTACGGTCGATGGCGTCACTATCTTGCAAACGTGGTGGCAGATCTCCACCAAATTCAGGGGATCCCTTGAGCTCGAGGAGCCCTCTCGAATGCCACCCTCCGCGCGTCAGTAGCCCCCCGGGTTCGCCAGATCGGTCGGCGCCCGACCGTGAATTTAACCACCCGTAACTCCCGGTCTCATTCGAAGGGGGACCTCGAGACGTACACTCGATTTGGCATTCGAGATGGTTCCTCGAGCTGAAGGGATCCCAGAAATAAAATTATTTTCATTAAGTAACAGTTCTTGAATATAGCAAGGCAAACAGAACATTGTAAAGACATACAGGACAGCGCAACAAGTGCAATCCGATTACTGAACAAATGACTCTTATTAGCCACTTCTTTACAGTGAATCAAATACTTATGAATAAGAACCAATTCTAATACAGTTTGATTTAAAAAACACAGAAATTAATGTATAATGTGTAATACACTGCTAATGCAGAAGGAACATCGATTACTGAAAAAATTACTCTTATGAGCCACTTCTTTATAGCGAATTAAACACGTACTGCAAGCAAGAATAAGCACCAGTTCTTATCCAGTTAGATTAAATAAAATAAAGACATTAACATACTTTTATGATGTACTGTAATGCCGCTTGAATGTGCAATATGCTGCTAATGCAGAAGGAACATCATAAAACATACAGTACAGCGTAAATTACTCTTATGAGCCACTTATTTATAGCGAATCAAATACAAATACCAATTCTTATACTATAATACGCTGCTAATACAGAAGGAACACCGTAGAAACATACAGAACAGAGCAAAGTGTAATCTGATTACTGAACAAATTACTCTTATTAGCCACTTCTTTTAAGTGAAACAAGTACTTGTGAATAAAAAGCAGTTCTTATCTGGTTCAATAAAAAAAAAAAATACAGAAATCAAAATACTTTCATTACATGCCTGTTCTTGCTGTCCCTGCCGTAGAAAAAAACATACAGTACAGCGTAAATTACTCTTATGAGCCACTTATTTATAGCGAATCAAATACAAATACCAATTCTTATACTATAATACGCTGCTAATACAGAAGGAACACCGTAGAAACATACAGAACAGAGCAAAGTGTAATCTGATTACTGAACAAATTACTCTTATTAGCCACTTCTTTTAAGTGAAACAAGTACTTGTGAATAAAAAGCAGTTCTTATCTGGTTCAATAAAAAAAAAAAATACAGAAATCAAAATACTTTCATTACATGCCTGTTCTTGCTGTACCTGCCGTAGAAACATACCGTGTAACCAGTGTTATCCAACTGTTATCCAATTCCAAGTGAATGATTCTTATGAACCGATTCTTTTTAGTGAATCAATTATTGCAAATCAGTTGAAGCATCAACAGACTGGTGAGGGCTTTTTAAGTTTTTTTATTTCTCAAAAGAATTGTTAATGGAAAAATTAAAGAATCCTAAACTTTAAAAATAATACCTTATGATTACCATCCCTATTCGTATATGAGCTGAGTCTGGATCTTCAGCCCATATGGGAATCGTAAGGAATTTACCAATTCTGATTTCTCTTAAGCATTCTGGTTAATTCCATTTCAAACCATGAGCTGTAAGGTGCAACAGATTCAGACTCAAGCAAATGGGCAAGATTTTGTTGGCGTCCAACCGCCTGACCTCTGTGAATTTAAGCTTCTTTGCTCCTTCACCGTCGTCCGATCAAAGTTAATAAGGGCTTGGTGAGTTAATGAAGACGGGCGATTCCTCTTTTTGTTCAGACAGCTTTTTAATACCTATTATAGGATGAAACTTTTAATGGAGGTTTTAGGTTCTCCTGACAAGCTAGTTGTCTGCAAATGCCGTCAAAGATACACGACCACTGAACTACGAGCCAGCCATGGAGCAACTGCCTGCCAGCGAGGAACTTCACACAGGAGACCTTATTCTCCAGAACAGATAAAGGCCCAGGGATGAGTGACTGCTTTTTAAAGCTCTGACGTTTGACTCCGCTTGGGCTAATTACAGCCCGCCATCTCATTTGAGAAGGTTTACTTAATCAAGAGAACCCTCTCTGCCATCCTATAGCTGAGGAATAACACATATAAACCGTTTAATGCCACCAGGATTGTGTTCGTCTTCAATTCATAGCACTTCTGCGTAAGTGGAGTGAATTTAAGCCACTCAGACGCTGGGCTAAATGCGCTTTAAAGAGATCTAATTGAGCAGAGGATCAGGGGGAAATGAATACACCTGATGAGCTTGTACTGTGCGTTAACGGGAAGAGAATGGGAACTTGTCCAAAGAATTTGAGGACACGGAAGACTCAGAGCTGAATTGCAGCTGATAGGGAGCTTGAGAAATCTGACGCAAACCCCTCGTGTATGACGACGGGAAGATTACTAAAGCATCTCGGAAGTTAAAGAGTGGAAAGTTTGGAAAAGTTCAAAGGAATCTTAAGAGAGGAGATTTGCTAAAACTTGGTGGTGCACGAGACAAAAGAGGCCATCAAATGGCTTTGATACAAGTACATACTCAAAAACTGCCTTGGTCCAAGCCTTACAAAAGTGTATTGTGATGTTACCATGGTACTTAAATGTTTACCATGGGAACGATGGATATTCCAGAGTACTATGAAATACTAAAAAGAATACCATGTCCAAAAAACATAGTACTTCTCGTATTTTTAGTATGCAGAAATTAAAAAATTAACACAATTAATAAAGATAAAAATTAAATAAGAAATATACAGTAAATAAACAAATAAAAAGAAACAAAAAGACAAAAATAAATAATATCATGGTACTAAAACAAAAATGTTAAAGTTTGCGACCCCTGTCAAAACCTACAAATTATTTTTGTAATTTAAGAGCTCATTTGAATACTTATATCTCTAGATTCACCAAAGCGATTCTTTCCTGAATCCCACCAGTTAATTGAAAACGACACATTTATATAGACATCTACTATACGTGACGTCTTTACATTTTTCCTAAATAATTTCTAAATAGAAGAGATGACCTTGGGATCTTTTAGTAATAGTTATTGAATTTAGCATCTCAATACTGTATTTTATCCCTTGAGAATCTGAATTAAAGCTCCACAAACAAAACAAAGTAAAACTGTATTCATCAGCAGGCCTTCTCCAAGCACATTCAATCAAGCAGCGGGAAACAAGAGCACATATGAAGATTTTCATTTGACCCTGAAACAAAATATTGCCAAACTGCCATTAGTTCTAAGGTTCACAAATGTCACGCCTGTTACACCTTTATGGGTAGAACAAAAGGAAAATCATTAAAACGGAGCCCACCTTGTGCAAGACATAAAAAGATTCTGCTCCTCAAAGACAAACCTTGTATGAAATCCCTCTGGGCAACGTGGGTTTTAAAAGAAATGCAATTTAAAAACATTTCTGTTTGAGGCAGAGGGACATTCAAAGCACCAACTTAGTCAGCTTCCTCTCAATGAAAAGTAAAGGAAGAACTGGGAACCCTGAGAAGGGTTTCTTGAGGGGTGTGCTGGGGGTCCAGACATACTCACAACTTTGAACTAAAACACACTGTAAATCAGTCAGGTGTGACCAATACATAAAAGGAATAGAAAGATCACAGAAAAGGCACAAACTAACTGAACTGGCATGAGACAGACATCAGGTCCAAAACACCCGGCAAAATACAGATGCAAATGCTTAACCAACACACTTCAAGCGTGCTGTCCTATTGTACATACTTAACAAATCATGTGCTATTAAACCAAATGCTAACATGTTGACACTTTAACTAAAGGTTAACCTACCTGTTCTGCAAGATACTTTTTAAACTGTTTCTACATCATGGCAGAAATTGAGCTGAAAAATAAATCTGACTTTAAAAAAACTGGTACATTTCAGAGAATGTGTACACTACTGTTCAAAAGTGTCGGCAAGATTGTTGCAATGTTTTTCAAAGAAGTCTCACCAAGGCTGCATTTATTTGATCAAACCTACAGTAGGCGCGTTTCCATTACAGATTTGCGCAAAACTTTGGCGATATTTTATAAATGTCGATAGAAAAGTATTGCGAAATGACGGCGTTTCCATTAACCAATGTTATGAGACTTAAACATAACCTTTTGCCTCTCGCGATAAGTCATGGCAACGGATTTTAGTGGGATTTTGGCTATATTTATTCAAAGGAGGCTTATGTGTGTATCTTTACAGAAGCAGCCAAGAGAGCCGCTTCAGAAACGTGCGTGGCGCGGCTGGAATAAACCATAGACTGTATAAAAACATAAACACAAACATTGAGTGGCCATAATCAGCTTCAGTGACCGTATCAGAACCACATTGCACCGCAGACGTGTGCAGTGTAAATTGTCTAAGCATTAATAGTAGGGAAAGCCCCTTATACTGGAGCGCGGCCACTTATGAAGTGTTTCTTGGAGGTTATAGTACATTGAAGAATGATCATATGACTTTTACATACGCCATGTGACCTGTAAATGCGAAAAAGCTGTTTCCATTGCAGTTTTGCGAATTATTCCTTTTTCGCATTGCCTGAAAAACCACCTCATGCGAGCGTAAAAACTTTTTTGCGATATATGGCCGTTTTTGTGAAATTGACGAATTTCCCTTAGGCGTATTTTCAATTCGCAATTTCAATTTGCGCAATTTGAAGGGTAATGGAAACGCGCCTAGTAAAGACAGTAATATTGTGAAGTATTATTACAATTTAAAATAACTGTTTTGTTTTTTTAATAAAGATTTTCAGCATCATTACTCCAGTCTTCAGTGTCACATGATCCTTCAGAAATCATTCTAATATGCTGCTTTGCTGCTCAAAAAACATTTTTAAGTATTATGCTGAAAATAGTTCAGCTTATTCATTTTTGTGGAAACTGTGATACATTCTTTTTCAGGATTCTTTGATGAATACAAAGTTCAGAACATAATTTATTTAAATATAAATATTTTGTAACATTATAAATTGCTTTAATGTCATTTCTGATCATTTTAATGCATCTTTGTTGAATAAATACTACATTCTACGTAAAAATACTTAAGACATTTGAATGGTAGTATACTGTATGTCTGAATTATCTCATCATTTGAACACCATAAAAGAAGTCCTGAAAATTGACCCCTCCACTACATCTGTAAAGTCTCAAGACGCATCATATCATGTTTAACATCAATACTGATCATGAGACAGACAGGAACCAACAAGTATGCCTTTAGAAGACTTGAAATATAGCATATTAGAAGTCATATAGACAACTTTTATGTTTTCTTCTATTCATTTTGTACCAATCCTTTTTTGTTGTATGAAAAAGAGCAGTGTCAACATTCTGCTAAACATCTCATTATTTGTATGCATAAAGGCATACAAGTTTGGAACAACATAAAGGCGAGCAAATGACGACAGAATGTTTATTTTTGGATGAACTATGCCTTTAAGCGATAAAAGCTCAAGTATGTTTCATTCCCCATGGTAAATCCTGGCTAGAACATCACTAAAGTTAGCCAGCGCACTGGTTGCCATTTCCTAGATCAAACTCCTGTTTTCAGGTACATAGTGAGAATCGGATATCAAAGGGAGTCAATCCAAATCTGGACGCAGAGGTTGCTGGAGATTTTCCCATGCCCCTACGAGCCCAGCCAAAACAGTGTGTGTTCAAGCTTTGGTTTAAAACTGCCATCAAACCGGTGATCAGAGACGCCTCCGAGTCAGACTTCAGCTGGGAATCAATTAGCAAAACTGAAGTTCTTTGAATGTTACAATTCATTTCAATAGAATATGCACTGTGATGAATATCTAAACAATTCCTTGGTTAATAGATCTTCTACATGAGAGGTTGTGCTATATATGGTAGAAGTAGAAGCGTTAGGAATATCTGACCTTTGCCGCAAAAGTACTCCATGTCCTCACAGGTGAGGTTGTCTGGTTCAAAGTCAACAGGAAAGTTTTCCTCCACTGAAAACTCCTCTTTAGCAGTGAGTTCATTTGCGTCTGATATGCACTCCTCCTCTTCCTCCTCCAGACCTCCATCTAGTGGACCTACACACAGAACACAGCACAATCAGACTGTTTAAGTGAGGCGCTGCCAAGCAGGAACACTTACACTTGTACAGCACATGTGTCAGGAACTTTCGAAGTTGATTATGTTGAGTATGTTTTACAAGAATATACAATTTCAGACGGTTTTCTTTAAAAAAAAATGAATGTTTAATCCAATGTTACTTAGTTTTTAAGTGAAAATTGTTTACATCTTTTTTTTTTTTGAAGTCAACCACATTTTGATACAGAACAGCATGTATCCTCTGTGAAGAAGGCAATCCCATAATTCCGTTTAGCATGCGCGTGCTGTCTACTGAACGCAAACAACGCTGATTACGTTCAGCGAAAGACCGCACATGCTGAACATAACAACGCTGATTATGTTGATTACGTTCTGGGGTACTCTCTAGGGCTGTCAAAAAAAAAATAGAATTTTGAATATTTGTCGAATTTAAAATAAAAATCCACATCCACAAAAACATTGCATTCGAATTTTAGGTGTGCGTTAAGGAGGCAGCCTTATCAGCGGTGCACGAGAGGCG
>NW_015552637.1:3280109-3290879 GCF_001515605.1 Sinocyclocheilus anshuiensis
CATGTTTAGAAAGCCATGTAAAATTAATGCAAGTTTAACTTTGAAAAAACATATATCGAGACTTTATGGCGGGTTTTTCCCCATCCCACTGCATCTCATGTTTTTAAATGAAAATGTACTGTGTGATTGGCTTTCCGCCCTTTGTATTAAACTATGCATACATACATGATGCTGTTTTGTTTATAGTTGTTTAAACAACTTAATTATAATTGGTTTATAAACATTATTTTAAACATTATGCACTTTTTTTCGCAGATGGTCATGTTATATTATGCTTTGAATGATGCGCCCTCTTGTGGCCTCAGGAGAGAAGCCAAACGCTTTTCTTCACCCTAACTGAAATTATGCATTTTAAATTCAAATATAATTTGAATTTTGATAATATTTAAGTACAAAATTCGAATGTAGTTTTTCAGCCATTTTGACAGCCCTAGTACTCTCCAAAATGGCGGCAGACGGTAACTCTGGGAGAAGAATTGTTGAATAAATCATGTTATTACTGTTTTCTTTGCGCAAAAAAATAAATTCTCATAGCTTCGTAAAATTACGGTTGAACCACTGACGTCACATGGATTATTTTACCGATGTCCTTGCTATGTTTCTGGAACTGGGAACATTGCAGTTGCATTACTGTCTACAGAGGGTCAGAGAGCTCTCAGATTTTATCAAAAATATCTTAATTTGTGTTCCGAAGATGAACGAAGGTCTTACGGGTTTGAAACGACATGAGGGTGAGTAATTATTGACAGAATTTTCATTTTTGGGTGAACGAACACTTTAACCACTATTCCTTTGACACACACAGTACAAATCCAAGTCACTGCTGAGGTTCTACTTACAGAAGTTAGGATTCTTACTAGAAAGGCAGCTTACTAGGTTTTGAAACAAAGCCACAGAATGTCGCTATACAAACCTGCATTTGCACTAATTTTTCTACATCAAACAATGCCTATATGCTCAAAATGAAATAGTACCACGCTACTAAAAGTAGTTTTCCAGAATGCAGTTTGTACACTAAATTTTATACTTGCAAACTGTATTCCACAATGCAATACACTCAATTTGACCTGCTAACTGAACTGAAAGCAATACTGTATTTTATTAGACTAATTATTTGATCAGACCACCAAATGACGTCTTTTTTTTTTTCACAAAACTATTATATTCATGTACAAATACATGAAATGCAAAATAATCATGATTATTTCCTAGATGACAACTGGCTGGCATTCCCTGAATTGCACATGCAACAATGTAGCAGCATTGCTGCATACTGAATATACTGTTCAGTACTGTTTCATACTGTTTCCTATAATATTTTTGTGAAATAGTAGGCAGCATTCAGTACATGCTGCACCGTATGCTGTACACTAGTATTCATAACATAATCTCTCCTCAGGAAAGTGTTTCCTGTGGCCCACTTGACTGAGTATCCTCATGACCGCTGCTGCACGTGTGGAGCGCTGCCGCTTCTCAGCCGATGTCAAACCTGTGAAACCCTCTTCATCTGCGAGAAAAGTTCCTCTCGCACGACCTACTGACTTTTAACACCAGCGTCAGCAGGAGCGGAGGACGGAAAATGCCTTTATTAATTTGTCCGCCTTATCACAGGATACAATGTTGATTTTCCATTTACATTTCATGCCTCCAGGTAATACACCGGTGAAATCTTAAAGGACACATTTTTTCCCAATGATTAATTTTTTTCTCTGCTCTATGCAATGTTATTTCTTTAAATCTAAATGATTTCTTGACTTTAGCTTGTAGCTGTACTTTTTTTTTTTGTGGGGGTATTTGCATATTATGATTTTGCTACAATCAAGGGCATTGGTGGAATTGCTTCCACCTAAAATTGTATAGGGGTGGAAAAAAAGGTCAGAACACATTTGAATTATTTTTTTCTCTGCAACTCCACCCTAAAAATGTCAAATAAATATTTATTTCAATACTTTTTTTGTATACACTTCCTTTCAAAGGGTTTTTTTTTTCACTTGAAATAAATAAATTAATACCTTTAAAGGTTGCATTAAAGTGATCAAATGTTACAGTAAATACATTTGTTACAAACGATTTCAAATTCAAACATTTTGAACTATCTATTTAAAAAATTGTGAAAAATACCATCAGAAGAATAAATTACATTTTGACTTTCAAAAATATAAAAAAAAAATAGTAGTGTATCTCAGCATTATACAGCACATACTACTTGTACCATCTATCGATCATACTTAAGGTTAGACATTTTTCAAAAATACATTATAATAATACCTAGCAATGCAACTACCCAGAACAACATAGCAACTGTATAGCAATATGCTAACAACCACTCAGAACATCTTGGCAGCCACACTTTTGCAACCATTCAAAATGGCAAAAAAAACAACAAAAACACAGGAAATGTAAAAAAAAATGTAGCTTACAGTTTCTATATCAAACCATCATAATAAGCACAAATGACCTTTTGCACGTCAAAATTCCCATATATTCTCAAGTTAGGGAAGCTGACATCCTAAGTACACCACTTCACGTGTGTAACAGTCGAGGCACTCACTTTAATAAAGCAATACATTCGGTGAAGAGCCCTTTGTTCCTGCACAGAGCACCGTCGAGCACTGCCTGATCTTCCCAAACGGCCGTCTCTGTTCATTAAGACTGCTAAATGACTCCTTTATAGTGCGCTACATCTGCAGGACTCATGCTACATGAAAAGACTTAGCGCACAGATCTCTAATAGACACGGTGTGAAGTGCTGGAGAGCCAGCGTTTAAATTAGGCTACAGTTTTATGATCTAATCGCACTCAGGCCTTTCACCGGCTCACGGAGGGAAGCGGCGCCTCGCGTTCTCTCAATACATCTCAATATGCTAAAAGCAGATGGGCAGAGCGATATTAGCCACTCTGAACCGCTGAGGCCTGACACTTCTCTCTGAGAGGATGAGGAGCAACTGGGAGAAGGGCTTCTGAAAACACTATTCAAACAAAAGCTGAGGGGGAGGTGTCCTGAAAAACCATCACCCACAGCTTTAAATGTCTTTAAATGACTCTAGAAATACAAAAAAAGTGTAAAAATTATATACTACCATTCAAAAGTTTTTTGGTAAGATTTTTTGAATGTTTTCGAAAGAAGTCTCTTATGCTCACCAAGGCTGCATTTATTTGATTGAAAATGCAGTGAAAGCAGCAATATTGTGAAATGTTATTGCAACTTAAAATATCTGTTTTCTATTAAAACTGTCATTTATTCCTGTGGTGCAAAGCTGAATTTTCAGCATCATTACTCCAGTCTTCAGTGTCACATGATCCTTCAGAAATCATTCTAATACGCTGATTTGGTGCTGAATAAACATATATTCTTATTATCGATGTTGAAAACCATTGTGATGCTTCATATTTTTGTGGAAACTGTGATAGATTTTCTTTTCTTTGATGAACAGAAAATTCAAAAGAATTTTTTTAAATAGATATCTTTTGTAACATTATAAATGTCTTTACTGTCACTTTTAATCAATTTTATGCATCCTTGCTGAATAAAAGTATACATTTCTTTATTTCAGTTCAGTACTAACTAACTTCACATTATAACTGTAATTGGTTATAAATCAGAGTAAATTCACTCATTTGCACTCATTGTATGGGACAATTTAATTACAATTAAAGCTCAACAAATGTGAAAACCTATTTTTTATGCAGTTCCGCATATATTTTGCAACAATTGTCATTAAAATGAATTATCAGACCTGCAGTTACAGATTGTTTTTTAATGCATTAATGAGAAAAAATTACGATTCATCACTAATGAGTGACAAATTAAAATACTGATATCTCAATTTAGTATTATTACATGGTATGAGAGACTGGAATCATATGCTGGTATCTATCCAAACCTTGAGGTAATAACCGAATGCCCTGGTTTCATCGCAAATATCAAAAAATGTGATTTACTTTGTCTGAATCAAAGCCGATTCCATAAGGATACATCGGTAAAAGTCATGTTTAAGGGTCAGATCTCTGAGAAATATAAGTTTTAGGATACTGTATGATTACCATTCACAAGAAAGACATTTAACAGATTCATGAAATGTGTCACAACAGTCTGAACGCTCACTTCAAATCCATTGGATCCTTGCATCGAAGTCATGTTTTAAAAGGCTACTTCACCGACCTGCTTCGATTACCAAAGTTCAAGCCCTTTGCACATGTTTGGGCTTATTATACTGCATTCATTGCATGAAGAGACCTGAAATAATTTCAGAGACAGCAAACGATAAGAATAATGACTTTCTAAACGACTAGGCCCGCACTCCTAGCTCATTTTCTGATAGTGCTGTAGCCCGCTATATTTAGTTGTGTACTGTTTAAAAGTCTGTCACAATCAATCTCCTGACGGCTGAATGCTGGCTGCGGTTTGCAGATGCTCGGAGGGGCCAAATGCGCCAGACGCCGCCCTCTGACACCATCAGAGAACCGCTTGAACCCGAGAGAGAAAATCAATGAGACCAGATATATTACGAGATAGAGAGACTCTCGTTAGATGAAAAATCTGAGAAAATGAAAATCATGTGAAAACCGCAGGCTTTGTGATCCATTTTACACAAAACGCTTTTTGATGGTCTATTGACGAACTGCAGCCTTTCAGCTAGCGGTGGAAAATTGATCTGTGTAGTTAAGCTAACAGAAATTTGTCTCTGTGTCAGTCATATGCCAACCCTCTACATTGAGAGTAAATCACTCGCATATGCGACTAAATCTTCACTCTGGCGACTAAATGATGTCTAATATTAGCCAATTGCTAATAAATTCTCAGATTTTACTCGCCAGTGTGTGAGTTGGAGGCTAAGTATAAGTTTAGATATGTGTGTATGTGTATGTGTGTATATGTATGTGTGTGTATGTGTATGTGTGTGTGTGTATATGTGTGAGTATGTGTATGTATGTGTATATGTTTAAGTGTATGTGTGTATGTATATGTATGTGTGTATATGTATGTGTGTGTCTGACAGAACTGTTGGATAAAAGCACAAATACTACAGTGAATTAAATTTACTGCATAGGCAAAACATTTGAAGAACTACTATTTATGAATGCAACATATTCAGCGCATGTTGCAGGGCATAGCAAGCCCAAACATGACAATTCATCATTCATTCACCCTCATCTAAGGGACTTGAAATATAGAGCTTAAGGTCATATGGACTACTTTTATGGTCCTTTTTTGAGCTTGAAAGCCCCTGGTCACCATTCACTTTCACTGTATGAAAAAGAGCTGCTTGAACATTCTTCTAAACATCTGCTTTTGTGTGCTATGGAAGAAATTTTGACAGTATTTTCATTTTTGGGTGAACTGTAAGACAGAGTTTCCCAAACTAGGGTTTGTGAGTTGATAAAAAATAAAATAAAATAAAATAGATTATTGAATATTTGGTGATTTTTTGTATTTTTTATTTTTTGCCATATGTTTTTTTGTTGAGTATCAAACTTGATACACCGGGCTTTATAGGAGAATATGGAGCTGAATATACTTAAGAAGGAAAAATAAATATCAGGTCACTCGATATCTTGTACTGTATATCTAAAACATTTAATGCAATGCAATACAATAATTATTGAAAGAAATAAACATTCCTCAAAAGAGTAATGTATCATACATTAGGAGTAGTATGAGGAGATACCCCCTGACAATGTAAAGCGCTATATAAATGTAATGAATTATTATTAATAATTAATTATCATATTTGATATGACTGACATTTAAACATGATTTTTCTAAAAAATGACATATGGATTGGATAATCAAACCTAAACTCCTTCAGTTGTGTTCATCTTGAAATATTACCAATAACATAAAAGTTATTCCGACGTTGACTTTATAAAAATCAGAGGATATTTCAAAAAAAGACGTGTACCACAACCTGAAGGTGGACATTTTTACAATTATACTAAAATGTCTTTTACTTACTAAAACAAACCTAAACTATAAAACTCATGACAGAAGGCATCTATCAGGTTGTACACAACAGTTTTTTTTTTTCAGCAAAGTTTTGATAATATAGAGCCCTAAGAAATATGGGTTAACTTAAAATCTTAGGGGTACTTCAAGTAAATATTTTAGGTCCAAGGTATTCGGCTGACAAAAAAGTTTGGGAATCCCTGCTTTAAAATGTCATCATAAAACTCCACAACTCAAGCTGCAGCAGTGTATACTAATATAGCACAGCGCTACCTCACATTCACATGATCCTCTGTTCACCCAGCGACCTCTGCGAGATAAACATCAGCCCAGAGATGCAAAGATATACGTCTGCTCGCTGTCTCTAAACAAGACACGTGCTGGAAATATGCGCAACGGAAGCCGCGAATCAAAAAGTCATTGCTAAATTGATCATTCATAACGTGTCACTGCACTTCAAATCTAAACTCTGGCTAACCCTGACGAGCCTTAACAAGTAAGAGGAGAAAAATTAAATTATTTTGAAATTGAATTCTAAACTTCAAAACAAACGGGTCGGTGTTGGGGATTGGCCAGCAGTGCACGCGTTTGGAGGCGGGCCGGGGCTAGTCTGGGGCCTCTGATGGTGATAGCACACTTTATCAGCAGGAGCCACAGTGTGGAGTCCCATCACAGTCTGGGTCTTCTCTATGGCTCCTAATTAGGGTAGAGGTAATTGAATCGCATAGAACAAAGCAGCATCCACGCAGCAGCGTGGAAATCATTCTGCTCGCACCTACAGCAGTCGTTTTTTCATCTGGCTGCGCCATTGAAAACGGGACCGAGCTTGGCCTGAGGATAAAACACACAGAGAGCACCTGAGACCCAACACGAATACATAATGCAGCATAAAGGCCTATAGGGACATCCAGACTGGCCCAAACCCTGCCAGACTTGGACGGAAACCTGCCTTTTGTGGGCCAAAGACAGATTCTGGTGTGGTGTTGGGACATTCTTGTTTGAAAGTACATGCACACACACACACACACAAACACACACACACACACACACACACACACACACACACGTCTCAGCGCAACTCTTCTGAAGCTGCTAAATTGTTCGGTTAACCTCCATTAGATTCACACATGCAAGATTTGCGTCATATTTTGATTGAACTACTACTGAAAAGCAGCTGGTAGAACATCTTTATCAAAACATATAGAGAGTGAACTAATATAACCACAGAATGTTTTTATCCTAGACATCAATGAGATTAAAAGGAGAATAAATGTACACCAAATGGAGACATTTTCGGATATTTCTCCCGACAAAAAGTGATCTGTCATCTTTAGAGTTTGAGAAGAGATCTCAACAATGTCTCAAATTGTGCTCAGATTTATCAAGATACCACAGAGATGAAAATGAACTCAAATAATTTCCTATTAAATTATTCCAAGACCAAAATAAGTGTATTGTGCTATGGAAATTAATTTTATAGCTCTATTCTCTTATACAATTTTTTTTTGTCTTTTTGTATTTCTCTTCAAAAATGTAAGGAGAAACATGAGACAAAGTTGATACTGGAATGAAATATAACTAATGACATTAAAGTGCAACCTCTGAACAATATATATAAAAAAATAATATAGGCCTAGGTGAGTTTTTATTTTAAATTAAAGAATCAGTGTCCACAGCTTTTGACCACAAAAGCTCAAAATGTTTTTGTTTTTTTTAATTAATGGAAATTGCACTCAGAAAGTTAATATTTCTGAGAATGACTACTGCGAATAATTGGTTTTATGATATACAGAATATATAATATTCATATTTTTAAAAAGTCCGTTTTGTCTGAATGTTTATATATGTAATAATTTCTAAAAACATTACGGAAATTAATACAATCTTAAAAATCCAAGCCTGAAAATCAGAATTTACATGCCCATGGAAAACTTTTCCTTGAGTTTAAATTATTTTTTTAAATAAATAATGATATAGTGTTTTTCAAAGCTAAACATCTGAATATATTCATGGTTAATGAGGCCAAAACATCTGGTTAGATCTTAATTAGGTCATGTTTTCTGGGTTGCATGTTTAATGTATTTAAACTCACAGATCCATGATTAAAAGATTCAATTACTACAGCAGCTAAAGTCCATAAAGATCATATCAGAACAGAGCGTTTCATAATCACTGTGAAAAATCACACATGTACATGCTAACAAACAGCAAAGGCTCTCTGAGCTGTTGAGCTTGCAGACTTACTGGATTGTGTGCACATGAAAGTGAGACATCCTGTGTTCAGCATCTAGTAGACCGGAATTGGAGTGGCTTAAAAACAGGACTGGCATTTGACAAGGCCATTAAAATGCTGGAGGCGTTTCTGAGCGAGCTGACGGGCTTCAACAGATGCCAGAATCTCAGAGCCTCTACTTTTCTCTCTCTCTCTTTGCACCCAACTGGCAGTGCCACACACCTATTAAAGGCTGAGGGTCGTCCTCCAAATGTTCAACACCAATCACGGAGACCCTGCTCTCTGAAGCTCAGGTGTGAGTTCTCATTAGCTCCTGTGCTCTGTCCCAATTTGGACTGGGCCGTCTTTCAGAAACACTCTCTCCGATTGCTCCACATCAACTCCAGTGAGCTCCAGAGAGAGACATTTACAAGTGAACGGCCTTCTGCACTGGATTTCTGAGCCTGAGGTGAGGTCACACTACACTTTAATCACGCAAAATCACTTCAGCCTCGCAACAAATAAGGGCGAACAGAATGTTGCACTTTTGGGCTTCTGTTTTAAAGATAAAATGCATTATAAAGAACTAGTAACAGCAGAATAAAAATGTTTAAAAAATGACACATTTTACTATTTAAATCAACATTTTTGGTCTTATTGCAAACAATTTATTGGTGGACAATATTCTAAGTAAAAGAAACGCTTGTCTTCATAATCTTTGTCTTCCTTCATATACGCAACAATTTTCCTCTGACTTTTCAGTCCCTTGTCTCCAACCAGTTGGCTCAACTGTTGTATGTAACACTCATTTTTCACAATCCAAATACATTTTCAATGGATAAAAGCAAGTCCTCTCCCATTTTTTCTGAAAATCTACTATCAAAATATACTACGTTATGGTATATATTAGGTTGTGAAGAAAATACACCAGAAAAAATGGGATGTAAATGGCACTTTAAATACTGTATACTAAATCATTCAAATATCTTTTCGCTATTTGAATTTGAAATCGGATTTTTTAAAGTTTTGCGGTTCAAAATTCTGGTCCATATAACTGTAACATTAATCATCAAATATGTTCTGACTGGCTGACAGGTCCAGCATTTTCTCTTTCATTGTGAAAATACATGTTGTTGTTGTCTCGTTCCTGGTTAGGACATTATTTCTGTCACCAACTAAAAGCTGTTGTCTTCGGAGGTAAATGAGAATGAACGCTCTAGAGCTCTCAGCGCTTTAGTTTTAAATCAAGACCATTTTATATCAAGGAAATAAATGAGGCGCTTTCAGAGGAAAGTGATTGGAGTCTTAAATACTTGGAGATAAAACAATGTTTCTCCATCAAGGAACAATTTCTGAAACGGATATACCCGCGATTCCAATTTCACTCCAGCAAGAAAGAGGCGGCAGTTTTTTAAGCAATAAATTCCTCATTAATTCAATTCTAATTTGCCTCTGGTTCCTATTTCTATTATTGATAGTTCCACTTCTTAATACCCCAGATAAAAATAATAATACAAAAAAAAATCGCTGCTCTAACTCTAAGGAGACAGAATCCAAGATAAGATCTAAATATTACTCATGCCAAAGAGAAGTGTGAAGTCTGATGAACATTTCAAAAGAACAATTATTTATGGATCAGCTAAATCTTTTCCACTTTTTAATTAAAAGTAAAGAAAATAGAAGCTAATTATCCTGTAAAGATTAGCTGGTGGGCATCTTTCTGTAAATTAGTTCTAATTAAAAGGAAATTGTCAAATGACATTCAAAGTGCTGTCCTTTAATACAGGCAGAGGGCGGGGGTTTTTTTCTTGCCGGCTCTTAAGTCTTGATGTGGTCGTGTGAAGCTTACGGAGAAAGATTAAAATTCCGTCAGAAGCCGAGGCGGAAGGGCCCGTTTTGCCTCGTGAAGACGCTCTGCACTGGGGAACAAGGCCTCTATTGGGCGGCCATATCTGTGGAGTCCTCCTGGATCATTATTTGATCGCACTGATGGTCTAACTGTTTAACGTGTGGGTCAAGTGTGAAATACATTTTCTATTTCTATGATAACGCACCAGAGGAACATCTCAGTGAATTCATCTGGGCTGCTCTGTTTCTAACCTAGAAAGAAATTATATTGCCCAGAGGTTGCACTTTCATTAAAGTATCAACTTTGACTCAGATGATTCTCTTAAGCAGTGTATGAATTTTTCAGTATTAACTATGACTTTAGGGATAGTTCACCTAAAAAAAAAAAAATTCTGTCATCATTTACTCACTTTTTGGAGTGTTATTATATAGTATTATAATAGCATTATATAGTGGTTCAACGCATTATAATGTGGTTTTTTTGAGTCACAGATTGGACTATTGTTTTGCGGATAAGCAAGAAAAAAAATGTTTAAAGCACAGAGAATGACAATGCCGTGAAGGGTTTTTGACATAGCTACTCCATATCAATCGCATACAAAGAAAATACACAATAATTAGAACAATCATTAACATAAATAAATAAATAACAGAGTGTCATATCTATACACATTTTTTCCCAGAACCTTCTTGCGACCCGGTAGCAATTCTTCCACGGCCCGGTAGTGGGTCGCGACCCGGTGGTTGGGGACCTCTGCCCTAC
>NW_015552637.1:3291182-3304602 GCF_001515605.1 Sinocyclocheilus anshuiensis
ATAAGCAAGAAAAAAAAATATTTAAAGCACAGAGAATGACAATGCCATGAAGGACAGGCTAATTTTATGTGTATGTATATAGCAACTCGGTATTTCCGCGCTGTCTGAAACACGTATATGCTTGTGTGCGGTTTGATTGTGTGCAAGAACAGTGCGTGAGTAACGAATTGAGCTCTCTTTCGTTTCTTCTTCTTGTGGTTTAAATTTGCTTGTACGTGTAAATTGGCAAATTAATCTGCGAATCACGTGCGTGCCGAACGGTAGGGTCTCATCCGTACGTATCAACTGCGATCCGTTTAACTCCTATTATGTGACAGATCAGAGCAATCTTTCATTTACTTATTTAACATGAAATTGTCAAATTGCTACTCCATATCAATCGCATACAAAGAAAATACACAATAATTAGAACAATCATTAACATAAATAAATAAATAACAGAGTGTCATATCTATACACATTTTTTCCCAGAACCTTCTTGCGACCCGGTAGCAATTCTTCCACGGCCCGGTAGTGGGTCGCGACCCGGTGGTTGGGGACCTCTGCCATAGAATGCCAAAAATCATTAGGATATTAAGTAAAGATCATGTTCCATGAAGATATTTTGTAAATTTCCTACTGTAAATATATCAAAACTTAATTTTTGATTAGTAATATGCATTGCTAAGAACTTCATTTGGGCAACTTTAAAGGCGATTTTCTCAATATTTAGATTTTTTTGCAGCCTCAGATTCCAGATTTTCAAATAGTTGTATCTCAGCCAAATATTGTCCTATCCTAACAAACCATACATCAATGGAAAGCTTATTTATTCAGCTTTCAGATGATGTATAAATCTCAATTTCGAAAAATTGACCCTTATGACTGGTTTTGTGGTCACATTTTTTATTTTTAGGAGAACTATCCCATTAACTAGAAGTCAAAACGTTGCTGTTTATTTGAGGATCTGATCAGACCAATGGCATGGATTTGGGGCAAGACTATCTTTTTTTTCAGACCAATGGATTCACCCTGGAATTACACACTTCAGCTTTAAAATCCCTGAGGAAAATTAAAAATAGGCACAAATGAGGTAACTGTTGACACACAGAAAGCATTTGGAGGTATAAAATAATTGTAGATAGTATAGCTTAGATATTCTGTGAAATGTTCAAATTCAGCTGGAGACACTGTTGAGATCAATTCTGAAACTCTCAAGGAAACTTATGAGATTACTGGGGGTTCTTTCTCTCAGGACAAAAGCCTGAGAAGCAGTGAATGTCTCCATTTAATTTTCTAGGAGAACCAACTGTAATATCAAAGCCATTTCATCTGCAATGTTTCTTTCCTATGGGTAGACACTTATGCAAGCTGCTCGCCGAAGATGAAGTCTCAGGTTTCATGTTGATTTCATCATGTATCAGAGACGCTCCTGCAGTGTCACAGCCTAATGTTTCTCAAACAGTGGAGCCAGGGGCCCTTGGAGGCCTCACCTACTGTCTCCACAGCGTCTCCAGAGGGTATTTACACTCAGCTTCTATAGAGCAGAACCAGTGTCACTTCTAATGATCCGACGGTGAGACTCGTGGGGAGATACATCTTCCTGTATTACAATGTTTCTCATTTAATGTCGTCAGAGAGTTAGAAACGCATCGGCTCTGTTCCAAAACCTAGTGAGCTGCCTGGCTTTCTACTGCCTACATAGGCTGCTGGCTTCTAAGGCAGCATCATGACTGTCATGGAACCTCATAAGTGACCAATTTAGAACACTTGGTAACACTTTACTTAAAGCCTTTATGTATAATGCATTATAAAAGTAGTTGTAATGCATTAATTATGCTTTGTAATGCACCTTATAATGCATTGTAGAATCTCATGAATAATTGTATTAATAACAGTTAATACATTATAACACTTATCAATTCACTGTTACACTATGCATTTTAAATTCAGTTATAATTATAATGCATTATACACTTTAATAACCCTTTATAATGCATTATATGGCTTTAAGTAAAGTGTTACCAAATACTCTAAACACAGACAGCAAAAATTAAATCAAGATCCATTTACTTCCTTTCTGAACAATTTGAACAAGAAAAAATATTTAACATTTTAAATAGATATATCTAAAACAAGACAAATATAGGAAGAACACATTTTTTTTCTTCGCTTATCTCTTGTTTATAATGCCTTAAAATGCAGTCTATGTAGGCAGCACACTAGGTTTTAGAAAAGCTCAATAATAGCACAATAAATGCCATACAATTGTGATGTGTAATAACCACAGAAAATAGAGTCATTGTTTAACCGTGAGTAATTACATCACTCTTAAATGACTCAGCAGAATATGATTTTTCTCAGAGGACAGAACTCTTGATATATACTGTAGAAATATAATGCTAAAATAATACAAAAATACATCTGGGCTGCATGTTACACTACACACACTATATATACGTCAATGTGCAATATTCAGTGAAACAGAATCTTTAGTGAACAACAAGGTAGCAATCAAGATTGGATTAAATCATAATGGTCAGTCTATAGTATTACTGGCTAATAATATTTTGGGAAAATGAAATACACTGTCAGATGAAACAGATCATTAAATATGAATCCCCATGTCCAGAACCCTATAGTTAAACTGCAAACCCATGTGGAACAGCATGCAGCTTCACTTCGTTACAGTTGGTAGCAGAAGCGAATGTGAAGGGAGAGGGACGTCACCTCCAGAGGGAGAAACAGACACTCCCACAGTAACACACAGAAGACAGCGCATTGACCTTTAACTAAGGCTGGGAGAGAGACCTCTGTCAATAGACTTCATGAGTGACACCCCTCCTGATAGGGCACACACACAAACACACACACACACACACACACACACACACACACACACTAACAGAAGCAAAAGATGTGCCTGATGAATGTTTGCAATTAAAGTCTTAGTATAGCTTTGCAGCACCGCACACTGTATTAGCCAGGTTTACATATCACTCTCACTTCAGCACATTAGAAACAGTCTCATTTCACCAGACTGTTCTAACATGTACTCTATATTCCATTTCTATTGTATTCTATTCTATCCTATTTATTTTTGTATTGTATTGTAGTTCTCTAAACTTAATTTGAAAACATATAATATTAATAGAATATAGTAATTATGTATAATGTTATTATTATTATATTGCTGTTGTTGTTTTATTAAAAACATTATATTAATGTAAATATGTTATATTTACTAATAGAATAGAAATAAATAATAATAAAGTTAATAATAATAATAATAATACATTTAATTAATAATAGAAATTATAGTTGTTGTTATTATTATTATTGTTGTTGTTGTTGTTGTCAATAACGTTGCTAAAAATTTTGTATATAATAAGTACACTTACATTTTTTTTATAAAATCTAATATTATATTTTCTAATATGATACAAATAAGAAATACATACTTAATTTTTTCTAATTTTATAATGTTATTAAATTATATGTAGATTAAATTAAACGCAAATCTAATATTATAATCTATATAATATTAAAATCAATAAATCAATAAAATATATTATTATTATTATAATAGTAACTAATAAATAGGTATTATTTAAAATGATTATTGCTGTAACAATGATAGAATCTACATTTGCATGTAACAGTGTTCTTATATAACAGCTTTGAGCTTTGTGAGACAGACCCATTGCATTATAATGCCGTCAATCTGCGGCATGCTGAGACTCCTCCAACCTAAATATCACAGCCTCCTTTTTTACTAAATGCTTCCATATTACAAGCAAATTACTAGTGCAGTGAGAAGACGCCAGCGAGGAACAAAGATGGGCAGCCATAATTATATCGCAGCGTGTGCCGCATGTCAATGGGCCGTCTTCCTTCCGGAGGGCGATCCCCTGGGCCCCCGGGCATCAAAATGATGGCCAAATTATTTTGTGCTCCATTGCATCGTGACACAATTATCATATTTATTGCGGCCGCATTATGACAACAATGCTGTTTACACCTGTCTCCGGGAGAAAGGCAAGGTTTGCACTCTCTAATTTAGCAAATGTACAGTATGCATATGAGCTCGCTGGCAGGGAGTTAAATTAGGTCAGGACTGGAATACATCAATAGCAACCCATATGTGCAACATCTCCCCCTCGACTCTCTCTCTCTCTCTCTCCCTGTGTTCTCGTCTTTGCTCAGAAGCCCGTCGATGTGGCAGCCTGACGACTGCAGAAGTGTGATATGTGCAAATCACATTTGCAGATGAGCTTGAAACTCTTTTAAATATTCAGATATCAGACATCCAAAGCAGCAAGCCGCTACTTAAGACTCCATCCCAGCAAGAGACCGGATCCCCTGCTCATTAAGGGAACGCTCGCTCGGTTTACACTTGAAATATTTCACACCAAAATGTACAGCCGAGGAAAAACATCAGCCTTATCGGCGATAACAATGCAAGTTTTCAAAAGCCCGCGGAAGATTTTGGGCCGGAAATCCAAAGTCGCTTTTTGTAACAGCACTTTCTTGTTATTCTGGCTCTTTTTCATCTCGCATTTCTGCCACTTATTGGTGCATTTGAATTCTTTTTCCAGGCTCCCCAAAGAAGTCACATGGTGAAAGGTACGGCTGCCACGAGACGCGGGGAACACGTGTGTTTGTTTCCTGCCAATCGAGCATCAAATGTGGCACAGCGGGGGACTCGGCCACATCCGAACGGGGCCACACACATCAACCGCCCAAGACCGGGCATTAAGCTAGACTCCCAGTTATGCGCTATCAAAAGTCTCTGACCTTCTATAATAGCTATTAAACTAGTTAAACTAAAGGACCGATCACATGTCGACATTGTATAGAGCCAATAAGCCTGTCAGGTCCATGGTTCAACTGCACCCGCTCTTCCAAACCTGCTCTTTTTCCTAATTGGCTAACGGCATTTCTAAAAGCTTCCTCCTTCCTTCCCCCCTCCGCGTCAGCTCCGTCTCCCGCTTGTTAGCCCCTACGTCAAATTTGTCTCCGTGCCATTTTAATTACAGCCCCAGCAATCTCTCCTGTGGCATTCTGGGAGAACACTGATCTGCAAAAAAGGTGATAAGTGAAGACGACACCCAGCTTTGGTATCAGCCATAAACAGACACTTAATTGAATCATTTGACCTTAGAGGCTGATCGCCCGCAATAGCATGTAGCAAGCAGGAAATACAGTTTTGGATTTGAAAACGGTGGCGTTCTGCGCACGCGGCGCCAGCTTTGGCTGCCTGCCTGCCACGGGATTAATAAGTGCTCCGCGCAACATGTCCGCAGACCCTCGCTTTCCTCCTGGAGACGGAGGCACACGGGTTTATTCGTTTGCACGTGCACGCTCACGGTTCAGAGCCGATCTGGCTGCTCACGCTCGGCAGAAAAGACTATTTGCCGACGTAGGAGTTATCAATCTGAGCAGACGCGCGATCCGGGTCCGGTGTCACTTCCTCTCATTATGTTAATGGTTAATGCATGCAAATGAAAACATTCCGGCAATTTGATTTCTTTGAAGATAGTTTGCATATTGTCTTAGCCGTAATGACGGCACACTTTCCATCCGGCTTCGATTTATGCGAGGCTAGTTCATTTTTATCAGCACCGAGTTCATTTCTAGGGCTACTGGAATGTGTTTTTCCACTCACTATTTAACTAATTAGGATTCAGGTAACATAAGCAGATTTTTCACGCTATTGGTGTTTTTCTTAATTAAGAAACAAATGAATTCTCCCCAGCAAAAGAGATGTAACACTGGGATACAGTGCCAGAGGCCAGATGCTGCTGCTCTTAATTAGAAGTCACTCTATTGTCTGAGCTTTTTTAATGAAGCTCCAATCTAAATGGATATCAAAAAAGACCGCTGGAGCAAAGGAGAGGGAAAAATCCGGCCATTTTAAATAATAAGAAAATAAAGATAATGGAAGACAAAAGATATGTCCTGGCAGCAGTCTTCCAGAGACAGTTGAGCGGAGAGAGCGCGCCCCTCACCTCCGCCCAGAGTTTCTTTTAAAGCGAACACGGGGCCGCGCTTTCACCCGCCCACCGCCTGATGCTTTCATCGGCTCTCCATCCAGGTTTTTGTGCGGTTCAACTTGAAAAAAAAACTGTTGGCTTCTCAGCAAAGGTTATGTATTTTCATTGAAAGTCAACATTCATGGTCGCTTCGAAGCGAATCCAATGCGAGGAAAGTGCGTAGCTAGCGTGACACATGACACGCTTAGTTTTTCATCTAAAGGCCGTTTGGACTGTTTTGCATTTCTTGTTTATTCATGCACTAAAAGGAAATGTATACTGAAATAAATGCACGAAAGCAGAGCTTGTTTGCAAAGTTCTGAGGGAGGCGTTTTGTGTGAGGCGCAGTCAGGGAGGTCAGCTGGGCTGGGCTGGGCTCAGAGCGGTGGGCAGCGCGTTCGGTGGCTCAAGGCGATAACATCGGGTGCCCACGCAGACAGGCGCCGCATGCCCACATGTGCTGCCAAGCCCATCGGTTCTCCTTCAGACAGCATGGCTTAGGAGCTCCCAGCGGATGGGTCAGTGCCCATTGATACGTGCCCAGGACCGCCGTGTTCGGGCCAAGCATCAGGGGCTGCGCCATCGATGCCCGCCGCGTTTGCCAGGCTGGATGCCACCCAGCAACCCGTTTCAAAAGGGCTTTTTTGGTGGATCAGGTATGCAGTGTGATTTCTTTTTCCCTTTGTAATGGACCCGGTTAAAGGCGAGCCAGCCTGACGTTTAAGTCGAACGGTGCCTTGCCTTTCATTTGAGCTGCAACTTGTAATTGATTTCCCACTTTCCAGATTTTTTACATGTTTTGCTGTCCTTCGACTGGCCAACTGGCATCGTGGAGGCCAAAGGATATCGAAAAGCTTTTGACAATCTGCAAAAAGAGGTTTTTCACGCAGGAAAATTCTCGCAAGTTCCCTATTAGAGCGGCCATGTTTCAAATACTTCTACTTATCCCTTAAAAATTACCATAATCCTCCTGCGGTTCACCCATGCGCGTTGCCTCATTCATAGACCTGCTTGTTTATTTCTATCTGCCGGGGAGATTAGAGCGGCAGATTAGCTAGTGCCGAAACACGAGTCACCATCAAAGACGGCGAGGATAATGTCACTCTTTCTCTCCCTTCTATCCCCCGCTTCTGAAGACGTCGGAAGAGTATTAGAACAATGGGAATGCGAACGCTCCGTAGAGCGTGACAACAATAGCAGCCCATCCTGAGGGACCCGGCACATGTAAAAAAAAAAGAACACTCTGAACACGATGCATATTAAGCTTGTACAGATCACATGTTAACAGTTAGAAGACTTTTTATCAAAATGATCTGATAAAACAATCTCATTTATCCTTTCTTGTATTTGTGAGCACTGTATACAGTAAGCTCATTAGAGTGCTTGCAAAGCAGGACTTATTCCTTATTCTTTTATTTTCCTCCCAATTAATTGAACTTGAACTGCTTAATCTACAGACTCCAAACATTGTTTTGCAGACCATTTCTTTCTGAGAACTTATTCTTTCAGGATATTTAAGATAAACAATTTTAGAATTCTAGAACTACATCTAAAATTAATGACATCTCTGAAATATTTGCATACTGATTGGTCTTTTCTGTATAAATGTAATGGAGCATTAGAAATGCCTTAGACTTTACTGTTATCATTAATGTTGACCAAGAGTATTAGAACAATGGGAACAGTGAACTCAGGGAATGGGAACAGCATAAAACAGTGAACTCAACAATGACAAATCCTACATGCCTTATGTTTTAAGACTTGCTAGAATGAACAAACTTTCATAAAGCGTGTCTCTCTGCTCTTTACCTTTCTTTAACTATCTTGATTTAACTATCTTACTGTGCATCTCTATTTTTCTTTTTAATTAAAGACAAAAATGTGTCTAAAAATACTTTTAAAAATGCATATCTGATTAATTGTACATCAAGGTACTGCTAAAAATCACGAAATGTAAAATGTGGCCACTTTTGGAAAAGTTGTCGATAGTAATTAGTGAATTTCGAATTCAATAAAAACTGATCATCGCTTTGATGACTGATCATTCCTGCAACTTAATCTCTATGACAGGAAATAAAATGACAATACTCTAATGAACACCTACTTTACACAACATGTATTACACATTAAAAAAAAAAATCATGAAAGCACAACATTAAAAACTTTAATATTTTGTAACTTGCATAAGGCGAAACAACCACGGTTCACCAATAGGACACAGTTGTCAGCTGAAGCTAATAATCTCCTATAATGCTCCAATATCTGCAATTAATATGTCTGCTTTGATATACAGTCTATCACAAGCTGTCATGAAACTCAGAATATTATGAAATATATAAAAGTTCTACTTATAAAACTTAATCCTTTACTGCCTTGCAAATGCTGATACTGTATTTCCTTTCAGACATGCAAATCTAGTTTGATAAATAAAGATATAATATTTATCATATGAACAATTGCAACAGAATATACAGACATGTTCCAAACATCTTTAATCTAAATGTTTAATAACCATCTTTCTGAAGGATTAGCTCATAAGTAGCATGTCAAAGGGAAATATTTCCCTGCGTGATTATTCAGAGCTGGAGATATTCAGATTAAATGTGCTTTTGTTGGCGATACACATTCATTATTCAATGCAGTCAACCTTCAGAGTCTTTAGACGAAAATACACTGAAGAATATCCTCCACAGTAGAAATGAAAGAAGAAAAAACACCTCAGAAATCACTGACACTGTTGACTTCAGAAGAAAAAGAAAGTTGTTTTTTTCTTTAAGGCAGGATTTTTGTGAAGCAGCCTAATTATTTATCCAGTAGGTGCTTTATGGCTCTCATTAGTTTCTCGCTCTCTTTCTACCGTACATTAAAAGGCTGAAGTCAATGCTCATCTGGTGCTGATAACACGCCGGGTCTACAAGCCTCAGTCGTCTGAGGGTAGAGAGCGGCAGCGCTCCGAAACACAGGATAATGGCATTAGAAAAAGCTCTCTGTGCCAAAAATCCACAAAGATGCACTGCCTAGACGCCAATACTGGGAATTTCAGGTTGCATCGCTTAATGCCAGGCAGGTCTCACGGATCAAATAGTGGCATAAAAGAGGAAAACAGAGCAGGAGAGATACAGTAAGAGGATATGAGCTGGTGTAAGCGGGGTTATGTGAGAACTACAGAGGGTTTGGTGAACAGATTTTGATGTAAATTGGAGGAAAACACACATTCTGACCTCCTCCTGGGTGAAATTTTGTGGTGAGATGTCACCTCAGTGTGGGCTCTCATGTGGACATCTGCCACCAAGAACTTCTCCAATCTGGATCTATCTCACGCCAACTACAAGAACTGATCAACACCATCACGATCAACATTCACTCCAGTTGCTCTCCATCTCATCTCATTTCTGTCCAGGAGAAACAACTGAGATATTACGTTTTTTTTGTTTCTTTCCTATGAGTCAGCAAAAGCACTTCGATGATAAGACGAGGTCCTGCAGTTGCATCCAACAAGACCATGCTCAACTTTGTGCAGTCACATTAACAGTAACACTTCAGACATGTTGCCATCCCTTAGGACAACTAACCTGATGATTTTCACTCAACCAAGAGTCGATCAAGCTTTCTATCCTCCCTAGACTCTGATAACAGGACAGCAATTAGTTAAAGAGTTTATTCAAAAATATAAATTTTGTGTTACAATACATACACTATTATTCAAAAGTTTGGTGTCAGTATTTTTTTAAAGAAATTTATACTTTTATTTAGCCAGGATGTTTTAAATGGATCAAAAGTGATAGTAAAGACTTATATTGTTAGAAAATATTTCTATTTTTAATAAATCCTTTTCTTTTTCACTTTTTATTCATCAAAGAATCCAAGAAAAAAGTGTCACAGGTTCCAGAAAAATATTAAGCAGCACAACAGTTTCAACACTGATAAAGCAGCATATTAGAATGATTCCTGAAGGATCATGTGACACTGAAGACTGGAGTAATGGCAGATGAAAATTCAGCGCTACGTCACAGACATAGGCTAAATTATATTTTAAAGTATATTAAAATAGGAAACCAATATTAGAAATTGCAATAATTTCACAATATTATTGTTTTTTTTCTGTATTTTTTATCAAATAAATACAGCCTTGATTAGCACAAGACTCCATTAAAAATATATACTATACATAATATATTGATAATAATATTTTCTATAAAAAAATAATATGGTAAAAAATTAACCATATTTACTATAGACAGACAGACAGACAGGTACTCTCACTTTTTATTTTTAATTTGTTTGACAAAAATGTATTAATTAGTTTTATAACAAAATATTTAGCATATTTTTCGGCGTAATAACACTATTTAACAATGAATATAAAAATAAGTATTGTATAGGAAGAAAAAAAAAAAGTCCATAAAGGCATATATCATAATCCACTGCCATGCAAGCATCCCAATTAATCATTTAAACTAGTGATCAACAAAAGAAGATGTGATTATGCCTAGAATAATCAAAATCATTGATCAATTGTGGCATCTTGTGGTCAAATATTTTTGTAATGACTGTTAAACTGTATAATTGACATGTTTCATGTTTCTTGTATCATGACTTTCTTCTCACATAATCAGATGAAATCATTGACTAAATAGCCACATAATAAGCAGGGTAAATGTACAATCAGTGGGTCATTATCATCAAATAAACCCCTTCAGGTTGATACAAGACCCTCCTTACCAGATCATGTGGGTTTATTGCAATAGATCAGAAGTCAAGAGTATGAAATGACACACAAGTACACACCGATACAAACTCACACTCCACTTTAAAGGTCTCTAGCCTTGTACACTATTGATAAAAAAAAAGCTGGTCAATATACATCATCTGGCTGAAAGGATTATATTCTTATCTAAAATGATATTCAATAAAGTATGACCACAGAAACACGACTGGAGTGCCTCCTGGTCCGGAAAAAAGGAAACGTTTTATTGGAATTAAGATCAGTGTCGAGATTAAGAGGAGAAACAGCAGTATGATTCCTGTTGAAGCCGATATTGCACTTTGTGTTATTATTTTTTTCTCGTTTCTAACACGTGGAGCAACAAAAATAGGGCTCACAGAACAGCACCTGTGCTCCTGCAAAAGCTTTTAGTAACAGACCTGAGATGTGCAGATCAGCGGCCTTTAAAAAACTCTTTGGACACTTAAGCCACGCTTAAAAATGAGTGAATCTCATTGCATTAGATAACAAAACATCAAACCAAGTGGCGTCTGCATAAACCGAACTCTGAACTAACTTCACTTTTCTGAGCCATTTTTGCAATGACTTTTAACCAACTGGTGTCAAGCCCTGCATCAGACTCTGTGTACCTGCTACAAAGTATGCAAAAAGCAGTATGTCAAATGTCTAAGGATACTTAGTATTCATGATACTGGAGGTGAACAATACCCGGATGACCTACAACATCCGCTGGGATTCTGAATTGTGCAGCCATACTTTAATGTCCCGCACTGTAAAAAATGTCTTTTCAAAGTTGTAAATAAAACAAAGATTATTGGAGTACATTGGAGTATACTTAAAAGAAAAAGTTCTTCTTCAAAATTTGTTTAATTTCTTTGTAATTGTAGCAATTTCTTGGCAATTAGCAATATCTGAGTGAAAATGGTTTCTACATCAATATTTTTCAGTGCACAATGCCATGTCTGACAACCAAAAAAATTCAGTATTTTGTTGTCATTTTTTTGTTGTCATTTTGAATATTAATTGTTCTTAAACTTATTTTGGTGAAATGTGTAGTCTTTCTATACAATAAATTCCACTTGGTTTCATATTTGATCTAATGTGATGACATTTTAAGTTGAATATAGATATTAAATATAATATTTTGCTTTTTTATATTTAAGTAAATTAACAAACATCATCGCACACCAGGTAATAGATAGGTGCGGAGGAAAAAAGACAAAAAGAAAAAGTAAAAAAAAAAAATAGGAAACAAAACAAAATCCCACACACTATACCAATACTTGCAAAAGTATAAAAAATTTAAATTTATTGACAACTTTTCCGTCTCATGACATTCATCAGGTGTATTAAAACATCTGATATTTACATCTTTGATATTTAAAAAAAAATCACATTGACCTGCTTTAGCTTTTCAGAGCAAAACTTGTATCGCAGCACTTCTGTCTCCTTAGAATAAATCCTAAATAGAAGTGTTGTAGCACTTCTCATCTAGAAGTGACTTTGGATAAAAGCATTCGCTAAATGAATAAAAGTTAATAAAACGCACAGATACTGAGTACAATTTTTGTGCAGAATTACAAAAAGGACAAACTGTCCTACTCGTGTTCTTTGCATGAGCGAGGCCAGCGTGACATGCTGTCCGTCTGCAGTAATTTTATTAAAGCAGGCTGGATAACATGCAATCATTTGTGCTGCCTAATTAAGCGACTCTCCTCCCCTTTGTTACGCCCACCAATTACAAAGAGCTCATTTGCATACCTGGGGGACACATGTAGGAGGAAACTCAAATTAAGCTCTCGAACTCATTCAAAACTCAGCGTCCCATTGGTCAACGCTTAAAATAAAACAAATGTTTGTTGTTAAGCCCTGTGGTATTAACCTAATTCTGCTCTTCTCCTAATTGAACTCTCTTTAAATACCATCCGAATCAGACATGATACATGCTTTCAGCAGTAAGTGACAAACTTAAACTTTCAGAATGGAAACTAGTGTACCACTTTCTATGTTTTCCTCATGCAATTATAAACGCTTCAAACAGCAGTATGAAACATTAATAGTCACATGACCTCATTAGATTTTATGTCTAATTCAATGAGTAAAATATGGGTTTGGATTTCTAATTCCGTTTTAGAATACAAAAATGTCTTTTGGCAGCCTGGTCTAATAATGATTTAACAAACTGATAAAATGTTAAAACTGCAGCTGATACTTCTGGTTTATTCATCACACTGGAAATGGAAAGTCAAGTTTAGTGCATTGTACTGTGGTATTCATATCTCATAAAGTGTGCTCTGTGTACTGTACATTTTGGGAAATATAGCAGATCTTATGGGTATCTTTGATCTTCACAGTGAACAGTATGCTTACTGTTTAGTGCATAGTAGTACAGTATGTACTACTAAACATACATGTTGCCTTTAAATTGAATGTTATTAACCCATAAAACTTCAGCAATTAATCAAATTTATCAATGCGAATAAATCAGCAATGCCTACCAAACATCCCTTCTGCATGGAAGCGTGTTTCTGCCACACGTTAAAAAAAGGAATGGTTTCTTGCAATTCTGAGATAAAAGCCACAATGTCAAGATATAAACTCAAAATTCTGCCTGTTTTCTTTTTGAGTTGCAAAAGTTATATCTTGAAATTCAGGCTTTTTTGTCCGTTTTTTTTGGGGG
>NW_015552637.1:3308305-3322599 GCF_001515605.1 Sinocyclocheilus anshuiensis
TCTTATTTTCATCTTGCAGTTCTGACTTTTTTCTCTGAATTCTGAGTTTATATTTCACTTTTTTTCTATGAATTGTTTGTTGCGAGTTTATATCTTGCAATTCTGAGATTGTAACTATAACTATGAGATTTATTTATTTACCGTGGTGGAAACAAGCTTTCATACTTTTGACTTGAATTATGTAATCATAATGTAATAACATATCATTTTTACAAGTAAAAGCATTGGAAATGTGACATCAGTCTAATAAACCACCAATGAGTCAACACTTTCAGTGAGAGAGCACTAAGCATTACATAACTTGTTTCATATGTGATTTAAAAATGCTTTTCATGAAAAAACATCACTCTCTGTGCCACTAAATTCAAAACAGATATATTTTTCCTCAGCTGTTTGACAGATGATAGATGTGACAAACACATTCTGCTTTCACTTACAAAAAGGACAAATGTGGCATTAAAATTTCTAGCAATTTACTGAGAAACAAAAAACCAACACAGTAATATCAGCCTCACCACCTAAAACACACACACATACAGACTGTCAGAGCACTCAGAATCAGTGTCTTTAAGGAGAAAGAGCGACGAAGTAACACACACACACAACTTTGGGTGTGTTCAAATTGGATGATGTATGCAGGATTGAGTCCATGCTGGAGGGGCGTCAAAAAGCAATCAACGTTCCATCTCTGATGAGTCCGGCAACAGCGTGATTCACATCGAGGATGGAAAGCTGATGTGCTGGCCGAGACGAAGGCCAATGTTCCCTGTCAGCCCCCTCCTCCCCCCAGCCCCCCTCCGAAATGCCACACAATCACCAGAGATTAGACATGCATCTCAACTCCAAAGCCACAGAACAAAAACAAAAAAAACCAGAGGATATAATTTGTGTTCTGATTATGATAGACTCTCTTATTCCACTTCTCGACACAGCTGCGGAGAGAGCTGACGTTGAGGAGTGTTACCATTGACTTACAAATGTCAAAATATGGAAAAAATGCACCCAGCTTAACCACAGAATAAGACTGACTGCCAAAGCGCCGTGAAATGGATGCGAGAGTCTGAAAAGACGTCGTACTCATTTTAGCTTCTCGTCTCAGTGTGCTTTCAAGCACAGATCTAGATTTTTAGATGATTATGAAATACAACACCATTATGAACAACATCACAAACAAATCATTGAGTGTGTGCATAAGGAGAAACAAAAAAAAAAACTGTCATTTTGTAAACTGTACAGTTAAACAGCAAGCGCTTTAAACCATTTCGGCTTAGTTATTAGTAACTAGCCTACACAGAAATTATGGAGTCCTATGGGGGTCACACTAGACTTTCAAGAGAAAACTATGGAAGCTTGTTTCCGCCACAGAAAAAAAAAAAAAAGGTAATTGCAACATATTATCTCACAATTCTGTCTTTTTCCACCATAACACTGAGTGTGAGATATAAAGTCAGAATTGTGAGAAATGAACTCAGAATTGCCAGATTTAAACTAATAATTGTAAGTTTATGCATTGTGAGATATGAACAATTCTGAGAAGAAAAGTCAGAATTGCGAGATTAACTCGCTATTGCAAGAAAAACTATTTTTGCATTATGCAGTACAGTCCAAACTATAAAGTGATATGGGTTTGAAATTAACACCCGCCAACCCGCCAAATGTGGGTAAAAATCAGCTGTGGCGGGTAACGCTGTCAAATCACTAGCCAGTTTGGCGGGTTACTTTTCGTAAGTTATGTTCACTCATTAATTTCTTTGGGAAGTTCATGCAAGCCAAATCTGCGCAGGTTTAGCGCAAATACTGAACTCGTGAGACATCATGACATTATCGAGTATATTGCAAAAACCAAACAAAACACACCTAAGTTACAAAGTGCACGCATACGCGACGTGATGTAGTCTGGTTAGACTAACTTTGTGCTGTGCGCATTTAGAGTGCATTCTTTCATTGCATGATTCAGTCTGTTAATATGCATTACGAATGATCACATAATTCAAGATAAGGGGGTTGGAAAATGTATATATTTATATCAATTCATATAGTTAATATCACACTTTGTGTCTCTGAGCAAAATCAACCGTTTAAATGATTCGGTTCATTCGCAATGACTCACTTAACAGTGACTTGCTGCCACTTACTGGCGGATTTAATTTCACATTTAAAGTATCTTTTCATTTTAAAAATAATTTAAATATCACTATTCATCATTTCATGTTTAAAATATCAAAACATTATTTATGCATTTGTAACTGCAGGTTAAAGCATCCCATGTCCCTCGTTTTGGCTGGTAGAAGTTATAAATGGCCGGTAACATAAAAATTTAGTAGCCAAATTGGCTGGTGAGTAAAAAAGTTAATTTCAATCCCTGGATATATCTATCAAAGTGTGCAGTACATAACAGAGCACCTTGCTTGAAAAACTATTTCCCATAAAGCCTCATAATGCATAATGCACTTATCTTGACCATATCCAATGTGTCGATTGTAATTTTGTCTTTAAAATTCCTTTTTTGTGTTATTTTTATAGCATCACTGTTTAAGAGTAATTAGGCCTAGCTGGTGGATATACTTATTGTAGAGTTAACAAAAGTTATTACATGCATTGTAATGTTCAAAGCGGATTTCATAACAAATGTCAGTAGACTGGGAAGATTTTAAAAATGAGCAATTCATTCATAAATTTGTACAACCCTTCCTTCACGCTGTGGAGATACAAACCAGAAGACAGAACACAATGACCGCAGTGCTGAAAAGAGGCGGAGCTACATAAGGTCTAAAAAACTGCAAAATTTTGAACTTGTTTTAATCTCATTTGCTCAGACTGCTAAGACATTTATACAGACAATTTGATTACAAGCACAAACGATTCAATAAATAATTAATTAAATTAAATAATAAATTACCTTACTGAATTAGAATTAAACCGCAATCACGAGAAAAAAAAAAGCGAGATACTACTGGCTAAAATTTTTAGAGTTGCATTTTTTTTTAATATTGGGCAAAAGGGTTGACATCAAATTCCAGTAAGTTATTGAACAGACTAATTAACAAATGAAACATAAAAGTGAAATATTTTATGAGTATTAACAAATAAAATGTATCAAATGTCATGTAGCCCTCAAGCATTTCTCAGGTAAGTACATAGAGATCAAGTCTGTACCTGCTGATACTGATACAAACACTGATATTGTTACATTTGGTAGCAAATTACAGGCACTTCTGATATCTAAACTAGGCAGTATACAGTACACACTGTGTGTAGCAAGGGCTAGTACACCATTCCAAACATAACCTCAATCACTCTTTCCGTTTCCTTTCTATCCTCTGTCACTCAACTATCTCTCTCTCTCTCTCAGGCTTTGGCAGTAGAGATTGGACTCTGAACTCAACTTAGACACAGAGTTGGGGGATTTTACAGATGGTCGGGAAGAGGCTTTAGCATTTGAGGAGAGGAGAGCAGAGCCCGATTTCACACTGGTGTAAGTGTATGTGTGTGTGTGTGTGTGTGTGAGAAAGCAGGGAACCTCTAATCCACTGACTGCAGAGAAGGCCTGCAGCTATCCTGCTGCCCAGCACTGCCCACAATCCTGGCTGCTTCTACAAAGCCATACATGGTGCATTAGAGGCCCGGGCTGAAGGACTCTCTGCTGATATGCCGATAGGTGCTGAACAAAGAGTCCAGAGGGAACCGCACGGACCCACACACGCCTGAACACCAGAGACACATGCAATCACACGCTGAGGCCTATTCATTGTGAACACGCGGCCGCTGACCCGTTCACACCTCAGATCCAGATCAGCACGCTTCCACGTTAAAGGCCTGGTCACACTTCCATTCAAATGCATGCGAATGCAGAACCATATGGACTATTTTTCTCAGTCCGTTTTTGACCTCACAGACCAGGATAGCTGTTAGTGAGGGGCTTGTGTGTTCCCATATTCACTTCAGATTTTAAAGTCTGTTATGACCACACCTGGGACGTCTATAATACCTGGAGAAAGCAGTCCGTCAGCATTCCCATTTATCTCAATGACAGTCAGTCACTTGGTCCTTCCAGATTATTATATTATTAGGGATGTACAATATATCAGTGGTCATATCAGTTGATAAGTGATATTTTTAAGCCGATAAAAATCCTACAATATTTATAGTTGGCCTACATATTAAAAACACAAATCAAATAAAATGTACGATTTTTTTTCTCAATTCTCAGTTACATTTGTGAAAGTTATATTTTTATTTAACTGTAATAAAATAAAGGTTATTTTTGTTTAATTTGCTTCAAAATATAATATAATATTAAAATATTACAAAAATAATTATGGAATATTCAGTTTATCAATACTGCAAAACATAATTCGTTTTATTCAAAATATTGGAATATGTTTTACAGTCTTTCTACTTCATGTTTAATATAATGTGCTTCTTACCATAATTATGGTAAATTAAATGTTACTAGCAATTTCTGAATAACAATTTTTGTAGACCATTTGCCAAAATGTCCTTATTGGTGCATCACTAAATATTGTATATTAAGTAATATATTGCGAAAATATCGTAAAAATACACGATTACTCATAAATGGCCATCAATAGAGAACCAGCCAAACCTTGACCACTTAGGGTGTTTTCACACCTAGTTCGTTTAACCCTTTCAAACGCTCTCGTAGTGGTTCAACGTGAATATGTGAACAAGCCATGTGATCTCAGACCCCCCTAAAAGGACCCAAAAGCGAACCGTACTCAGACCACCTCCGGAGGTGGTCTGAGTACGGTTCGTTTGTGGGTCCGTTTGTGGTTCCCGATCCTGGTCCGCTTTGCGTTTCATTTCGACATGTGTACCTGGAGGCTTGCCATACCTGCAGCCATGTTAATAAAATTATTACAGTTCAATAGACAATATGTAATTATGTAGTTTTCCGTTTATGAAACTTTTCTATACTAACCGTTCAAATGAAAGCTGAAGCGTCACAAGCAGTCCTGTGGCAAGCAGCAGCAGTTGTTGATAGTGTTGGAAGAAAATTTCTTTTTAGTTGCTATCCTTTTCCTCTTCCGTTGTTTCAGATGCTTTCCTTTAGTTCTGCTTTGTCTGACTCTTTCGCTGTTTGTCATTTGCTTCAAAATGTGCCACATCCATGTGATGACAACATGTGAAGACGCCATCTTGAATACCCAAAATCCACTGCTGCACAGAAAGCTGGGGTCTGAGTTCTTATAAAGTTGTGGTGTGAACAAGAAAGGGTCTGAGATCTCTTCATTGCTGAAGAGGACCAAAAAAAGAACTGGGTTCTCTTTTGAGTCCACTAGATTGTGAACACCAAAAGGACTGAGGTCACTTTCGGCTGGTTCCCTTTCTGGTTCACTTTAAGTGAACTGGGTTTGGTTCATTTAAAACGAACTATATGTGAAAACACCCTTAATTTGCAGTCAGGCCATATCATTATAGGTAACTGGGGTAAGGATACTGAAATAAGGGTTTCCCATGTTTCTATCAGAAGTCACAGTCACAAAAGAGGTACAGGTAAGAAAAAAAACTCTTAACTCTTTTTGACACAGATAGACGTGTGCAATCTTCTCAGTGGAGCCGTTTTGTTTGGAGATAATGTGGTGAAAGTAATTTTACTACATTCATTAAAGTCCTTTCAAATGTACATTTCTGACCACCAGCTAATCTTCAGGAAAGCATGAGAAATGAATAGACACGGAGATCATTATGATTAAACCGTCTATGAACCGGGCAGGACAAGTCCTTGATTTCAGTCCTTTCAAACAATCGATGGTGCATTACATTCACACTAGAGCCCGACCGATATATCATTTTGCCGATATTATCGGCCGATATGAGCCTGTCGCCGATATATCGGTATCGGTACTGTACTATAATATACACAAAGAATATCGGCCGATATATCGGTATCTGCCTTTTTTTTACTCCCTAATATCGGTATCGGCCCCAAAAAACCCATATCGGTCGGGCTCTAATTCATACTTTAGTCACATTACTGCACACACAAACCCTCCCATATCGCGATCAGAACGGGTTTCTGTCCTCCATTTGAAGTGCAGTGGTTCAGGTTGATGCTCAATGAATGTTGGCTATGATACATTAAAAAAAAATCAGCTTGAGTTTCTCTTCATTGACGCATACATTTTTCCTTTTTTCTAAAAGATTTCTAAGGAGAGAAACAATTCTGGTTCTGATTCCACACTTCTGGTTCCTTAAATAGTTTTTAAGTGACCTTTAGCACAAAAGGTCCTTTACATTTGCATACTTATTTTCTTGTGTCAACCTCAAGCCATAAGTACACAAACACAGCAACTTAGTTCATTTTTAGTTGAATATGACAAAAGTAATGATTGGCTTTCAGTGATTCATTCAATTAGTGAGACATTAGACAAATTTAAATGGAGTTCAACACTGATTTGCGAGTCATTTTGACTCGTTCATTAAAAAGAAGAGTTGCTTCTAAACCTGACTAAGAAAGATAATACATTTTACGTATTTTACATCAGTTTAAAGTTAATTGATCAACTTAAGGAGTAAAGCAGCATACACTATTCTCAAAGCTAACAGACATGGACAAAACTCATGTAAAAATGAAAAATGTAAATCACCTCAGCAGAAGCTGCCACACTTGACCACTGTGCTATGACTAGCTTCACGAGACCAGTGGGAGATGAGAGAGAAGACGACGAATATCTGTGACCTTTTTGTCCTTCACATTTGCCGAGCTTCAATCTGAGAGAGGGAATCAAACACACACTGATCCGAAACTCGCTGTCAAACGCAGAGCCAGACATCAATCAATCAGCACTTTCTTATTTTTTTGACTCTTATCATTTGACCCATGCGTTATCCTGTTTCAGTGGCTTACGAAAGTTGATGATGGTCAAATGTGCACCTCTGCAAATCCTAGCAAACATACACACACTTATACACAAATACACACTCATATGCATAAGAAAAAACAGAGCAATACTCAATCCATTTTTGAACTAGTATTCAACAAAATGTTGAGTTTTTACATTTTTCTCTGATCCCTAGCTGAATTTATTTAGAATAAAATAATACAGAATAAAAGATTTTATTATTATTAAGAATTAAAGTCATACAGGTTTATAACAACATGAGGGTGAGTAAATGATGACAAAATTATCATTTTTGTGTGAACTTTCAATTTAAAGTCAAATCCTGGCTCACATTCTGTGTGTACTGACACATATGAACGCAAAAGGACAGATATGTGTGAATCAGAGGATAAAACAGAGTTTTACAGAACTCTGTCATGACAAACCTCAGATGTAGCCCTGTCAAATCAATGCACAGCTTTACCCTTAAAGCCTTAACATGTTCTGGAGGTTTACTTCTTATTTCTTACTTATCTGACATAAATTGTTGATCTGTTTATTTTCCAGAGCTTTGTCTCCAGTGATTTTCCAGCCAGTCTGAAACATGATGTCCGCTTTATATTACAAGCTTGAGGAAATGCTGATGTACAAATTGAAGTGAAAGGCCTGAGGTTTAATCCTCCCCAGCACCTTTTCCTTAATGATGTTTCCCAAGAAATGCCAAAGAAATGCCCAAACCCCTCCATCAGATATAAACTGAGCTGCACTAATTCCTGCCAGAAACTCACACTTCAATATTTCTGCCATCAGCTTAAGGTCAGTGTGTAGGAAAAAGATATTTCCTGTAAAGGATCTTAACACAAGCAAAAAACTAATATCATCATTATCATCATGAGCTCATGAAGTGAGTTTGAGTGCAGTCAACGTTTCCTATGGCAAAGGAACAGGAAATCACAAAAATTAGATCTCCCTTAAAATCTCACTTATTTTTCCTAGACAAAAAATAAATTAAATTGAATGCAAAAAAATATTTTTCTATTGAGAAAAAGACTTGATTAATCTCACGTTTCCTCAAGAGTTTCGAATGAGATCTCAAATCCAATCAAGGCAGAAATTGGTAAATAAATAAATACATAAACAAACAAACAAATTAAATTAGTAAGAAAATAAATAGATAAATGAAAAAAAAATAAATAAATACACAAATCAAAAGAAGCAAAAACAAACAAAATGTAAATTTAACATCTCAGTTGCTTCTTTAAGACACCAGTGACATTAACTGGAGGACAACATTTTTCCTCCCAAGAAAAAGACCAGAGTAAATTTTAATGTAGGCAATCTTTAAAAGAAATCTCAATCTGTGCTCAGATTTCTCAAGATATCAAGTCTGCAATTGAAAGTCAAATACCTCTCAATATGAATGCAAACATTTCTCATAAAATACCAATTTGAAACTTCAATTCAACAAAACTGAGAAGTGCATTAAAGAAAAATATATTTTTATAGCTATAAGTTTATATTTAAAACAAAACAACCAAGAACTCAATTATGTCTCATGAGCTCTGAAAAAACAGTAACCGTCCTCTGGGCTCCTGAATCTCTTTCTGAAACGGATACTGGCTAAAATCTCATTCATTCTGGGAAGCACTGGAGTGTGTGTTTGTGTTCATCTCCGTGTCTCTCACACACACACAAACACGCTTAACACAAGTCAATATCCATATTCATTACATGCGAAGATTTCCGCTGATAACATTTTGGCGGGCAGATTGGCTGTCTAACCCGTGAAACACACTTAATTGAGCCGTATCTCCATGGCGGTGATGTTCGGAGCCAAGGTGAAGGAGACGTGTGAGTGAAATGAGTGAATTCATGATGTGGCCCCCTTCACTCTCTCTCCGTTTCTCCTTTTGGCAGGGGCCAAATAGAGAATGATAAATGAAGCGATTGTGTCCCCCAGGCAGGAGTAGGGGGAAAAAACGCAGGCGTCTGTGTGTTAGGCTCCCCAGGGGCTATTCTGAGCCTGATGAGGTATATAACCATGCTGGAAGCAAACCGCAAACTGGGCTGCAACTGGGACCTCTGGGAGAACAAGTGGGAAAGAAGTTGCTGTACTCTGCAGACGGTACTAGTACTGGGGCCTAACTAACTAAAAGTTAACTACAGTAACAACTAACTTACCTTCATTATGTTTTCAACCGAGTTATTTAAGTCTCATTAGTTTTAATTTTTATATATTTAATGCTGGTAACACTGTCATTCTAATTAATTTGTTTTTCTGGCAAATACATGGTCTGACTTTAAAAACAATTATAAGAATGTAATTTATATATATATAAAAAAAATATTGTATATATTTACATAAAATATTTTAAATATTTATATAAAATTTCTAATTAATTAACAAAAACATTTTATATTAATTATAATTTATATAAAATGTTAATACTAATAAATGAATATATAATACAATTAGTGCTGTCAAACGATTAATCGTGATTAATCACATCCAAAATAAAAGCTTTTGTTTTCATAATATATGCATGTATACTGAGTATATTTATTAAGTATATATAAATACAAACGCATGCATATATTTAAGAAAAATATGTTATGTTTATATATTAAATATATGTATTTATAATATAAAATAAGGGAATATAAATATATAAATGCATAAACATGCAAATATTTTCAAAATATATACTGTATGTGTGTGTATTTATATATACATAATTAATATACACAGTACACACACATATATTATATAAACAAAAACTTTTATTTTGGATGCGATTAATCACGATTAATCCTTTGACAGCACTAAATACAATGCAATCAGGGTTTGAAATTAACTTTTTCACTCACCAGCCAATTTGGCTACTAAATTTTTAAGTTACCGGCCATTCATAATTTCTACTAGCCAAAAAAATTAAACAAATAAATAATGAAAAAAAGGCCGGAGGTAAGCCAACAGCTTGAGGCTGTCCACACTGGATGCGACAAAGTGACCATTGCAAATCATTTGTACTTTGTCAAACAGTAGGCCTACATCATAAATAGAACTAGGCATCAGTTTACTGTCGGGGATATGTGTCGTGCTGTGCTGCGCCACATCAAGTGTAGGCCGCATCACCGATTATAATAGGTTCTATAGTATTTTGTCGCATCTGGTGTAGACACGGCGCGAGTCTTCAGGCATTTTGAATTTTTCGTTATTGCTTCAATGCAAAGGAAACCAGTGCACCCGCCACGCCATTATTTGTTACGTAGTGACGGGTACAGGGCTGGACTGGGGTTAAAATTCGTCCCTGGACAAATCCAGCCTACCTGGCCCTCAAGGTCCCCTGTGAATGTTTCGCTGTGTTATAGGGCCTTCAATTGGAGTAAGTAAATAAATAAATTCAGGCAGAACCTTTAATGTTGTCATATCACACAACTGTATAACACAATTCTGTGTCATTTCTGAATGGATCGAGCGATTTGCGCTGTTTATCTCTTATAAATCGTGGCGGAAGCGCAGCGCTGTGCGGGAGACTGATCCCGCTCTGCTTTAACTTGCAGCTGGCGGATGCACCGGGTAGCACCGCTTCACACTTTTGGAGTACTTGCTTTTTGCAGTTTCGCGTGGGCTGTAATTTAAAAACGGCGCCTAATATAAGGTCTCCCTCGCTTTGGCGATCGGCCCACCGGGAATGTCCCGGTGCTCCCGATGGCCAGTAGCTACATCGCTGGGTATGTTCAAGTAAGATAGATATGCCCAGACGCTGCGCAATTAGGCTTATTTAATATATCATGATGAGTCTCGAGTTCAGTATTTACACTAAATCTGTGCAGATTTGGCTTACATGAACTTCCTCAAGAAATTAATTAGTAAACATAATTTACGATAAGTAACCTGCCAAATTGGCTAGTGATTTGACAGCGTTACCCGCCACAGCTGATTTTTACCCGCATTTGGCGGGTTGGCGGGTGTTAATTTCAAACCCTGAATGCAATATAAAAAAGTGATTTTATACGAATATTTTGTATATTTAAATATATTTTTATCTGATAATCATAGCTTTATTTTAGTTATAAAAGCCCCTATTTCAAGTTTTAAGACCTTTCATCAAAAGGAAAAAATTTATTGCTCAGAGGATAAAAAAATATCTAAGAAATTCCTTAAAAATTCCCTAAAATAAAATAAAAATACACAAAAATTGAGACAATTGTTGACATATACAGGAAGAGGATAGAGATAGAAACATTGATAGCATATATCAGATAATTTGTTATTGAAATGATCCGAGGAAAAACTCTTAATAATAAACTTTATCATCTCAGTTAATCTGAAAAAAGTTTGAGATCTTTTCTATAGAGGAAATTCTAGAGGACACACATGAGATTACTGGGTCTTTTTCTCATTGGTGTCTTAAAGAAACAACTGAGATGTAAAAGATATCTAATTTGTGATTTTTTCTTTCCTGAGGGCAGTATCAGACTTTAAATACTGATGATCCATCCTTCCATTTCTGTCTTGATCAGAATGCAGGCCAGAGAGAGTAAGGAGACAGACAGAGCAGAAAGGGCCCAATCGATGATCTGAGAGTCTAAACTAGATTTCTAAGCAGTTTGCCACTCTCGGCAGCAAGATAAGATAAACTTTCTTTGACCTGAGCAATGAAGTTGCCATGGCGATCAGGGAGTACTTTCCCTATTGATATTGCGCTGATGTAACAACAAATAGAACCAGATCGCGTGGCCGATAGCGCTGATTAATTAATACCAATATTGATCTGTACAAGCAAGACACAAGGCTATTAACTCTAAGGCTGAAAGTCAATTGTTACCTGGAGCTCAATAGACTGATCACTGATATCTCAGCCAAATAAACTAAACAACAGACGACACAGATTAGTCAAGTACAATTTCTGCGATTTGATCTTGTTAGGTCCTTCAAGACAGAGTCAAAGGAAAAAGTTGACTTAAAGGGACAGTTCACACAAAAATAATTTACTCACCCTCATGTTGAACACAAAAGAGGAAACCAATCAAAAAGTACTATAAAAGCAGTTAAAGGGGTCATATGATGCGATTTCAAGTTTTCCTTTCTCTTTGGAGTGTTACAAGCTCTTGGTGCATAAAGAAGATCTGTAAAGTTGCAAAGATAAAGTCTCAAAACCAAAGAGATATTCTTTATCAAAGTTAAGACTCTGCCACGCCCCCCTAAAACGGCTCGTTCTAACACGCCCCCACATATCTACCTCACTATGTGGAAATATTTGCATAATGCCACCCAAATGTGCACGCAAAGAAAGAAGGCGTGGTTTCAGTAACCGCAGTTAGTGTCGATGCAGCCATGTCGGAGATGCTGTGTGTTTCTAGGTGAAAGCAAAAGCACTTTATTTGGCCTTCCGAAAGTAGATGCATTTAGGAATCTTTAAGATTACTTTTAACCATGGCTTGTGTACTGCAAACACATACCAGCTTCATCACTGTGTCTGTCACACGACTCTGTTCCCCTTTCGGGCTCTGTCTTTACATTTATTTTGAAAGATGAAGCTCGCGATTATGGTAAGGGGCGTTACATTTCCGACGAGTGCTTGCGGTGTTCGGCCAATCACAATGCACTGGGTCAGCTGGCCAATCAGAGCAGACTGCGCTTGTCGGAAGGAGGGACTTTGTAGAAAACGAAGCGTTTGAGAGAGGCGGGGCATAGAGGACCTGCAATAATGTACAGTATTTGAAACATAATGTGTTTTTTGAACATTAAAGCATGTCAACATATTCTGTTACACCAAATACACAAAATAATGATCTTTAAAAAAGCATCATATGACCCCTTTAAATAACTCAGTCATTCAGACTATATAATACACTACTCCTCAAAAGTTTTTTGAAAATGCTCACCAAAGCTGTATTTATTTGATCAAAAATATGGTAAAAATGTTAATGTTGTGAAATATTATTAGAATTTAAAATAGCTGTTTTCTAAATGAATATATTTTAAAATGCAATTTATTCCTGTGATGGAAAGCTGGATTTTCCATTACTCCAGTCTTCAGTGTCACATGATCCATCAGAAATCATTCTAATATGCTGATTTATTGCTCATGAAAGATTTCTTATTATCAATGTTGAAAACAGTTGTGCTGCTTAATATTTGTGTGGAAACTTTGATATATTTTATACAGGATTCTTTGATGAACAGAAGGCTCAAAAGAACAGCAATTATTGGAAATATATTTGTAGCAATATAAAAGTCTTTGCTATCACTTTTGATCCACTTAGTTTTAAATTTTTAACAATTTGTATAATTACATTTTTAATTAGAGACACAATCTTCATTTTTGTGTAAACTATTCCTTTCATCAAATGTGAAGAAATTACTGAATGATTAACAACTACCAGGCTTGTAAGAATTAATGAATTCAGAGTTGAAACTAATGTGAATCTGAAGTGACAACCGTAAATTGATGAGTTGCTCTCTTGAGATGAACATATTGTTTACAGTGTTTCTTTCTGCACAAATATCAGAGCAAAGAAAGGCAAACTGTCAGCTCTGGAATCATCTGTGAGGAATTCAGGAAAAAGGAAGATAAAGAGGAAACTTCGGCAGGAAATGGCCTCCACCTTTTGAAACCACTAACCCTGATGCATCATAGACTGTTTTCCAACACAGCGAGAGAAACAGACAGACAAACTGACAGCGAGAGAGGAAAGGAAAAAGGGGAATTTTTGGGAGAAAGGATGGACCAGAGACAGAAATGACAGCATTCTTCTTCTCTAATGATGGATGTGCAAACTCTTCACACACATCTGTATTTTCCTCCCAGGAAACGCAAACGGACACTCTACATGCACACTCACTCAGTGGAACTACAACTGTGACGCTTAAATAAAATCACAACATCAATTAATTTCTCCGGTAACCAGTGATAATAACAAGACATGAAAAATACACTACACAAGTATGTAAATGCAAATGCTTCTAGCTGCACAAGCTCAATTGTGTGTATTGTTGCATTTGGAAATGGGTCTTATTGTAATTCATATTGCAACCCAAGTTTTCATTTTCAACACTGATGCAAAGGTGGTTCTATTGCAAACATTAACATTAACTGTTCTTTTATAGCCAGTATTGTCTTTCAGGTCAACTGTGTGTGTGTGTGTGTATATATATATATATAGTGGCATGCGAAAGTTTGGGAAATTTATCATCATATATAAAAGATTTGGGAAAAGTTTGGGAAGTTATCATATATATATATTAGGCTTGCCACGATAGATGGTGCTGACGGTGATACTGGTGTTAAGCCGCAACACCGGTTATGTCACTTGCCCACCGCGGCACCGACCCCCACCGTCGTTTTGATTTTTTATAGTAATACAAATCATTTAGTTCAGTAAAAGAACAGACACTACAATTAAAAACTGAACGCGGCTGCTCAATGCAGCGTGCCGAAC
>NW_015552637.1:3322631-3329866 GCF_001515605.1 Sinocyclocheilus anshuiensis
AACACTGTTTCTCAGTTATATATATATATATACATATATATTTCTGAGAAACAGTGTTTTTTATTTTATATGAACAACATGGTAAACATCCAGTTTTGAACAAGAAAACTAATAAAAGAAGGGTATATCAACAGTTCAACAGTCCATGTGTGCCAAATATCATACTATATATAAAAAAAATGGAAAAGCCTTGAATCTTTATTTTTGATTTTTTTATATACTTTTTATTATATAGTATGATATTTGGTACACATGGAACTGTTGATATACCCTTTTTTATTAGTTTTCTTTGTTGTTCTCAACTGGATGTTTACCATGTTGTTCATAAAAAAAAACACTCTTGCTTTACTGTTTTTAAATCCTGACAGTAATAACTATTGTAATAATGTATGTCTATTTTGAAATGTGCTAGAAATTGTGAGGTTTCAGAGCAGCTACTAGCTAGTTAAACTCAATATTTACAGCTAGTTTTATGATTGTCACATCCAGTGTAATGGCACAGACATTCGAATGTAACTCGCCCGTTTAAGTATTTAGGTTTGGTATAGCATAGCAATGCAAGAAAGTATTCAGAATCAGTCAAATGGCTCCTTCAGCTTAGACTAGGCAAAACAACACAAGCTGTAATTGGCAGCCAACAGATGTTGAAAAGGAAAGTTGGCATTCAGCAGCCATTCGTCATGAGACAAATCTATGAGGAACACAAAAAAATCTGCACACTTTCATCAGTGGAATCTATCAAAGAAAGGTCTCAAGTATGAGAAAGTCATCTCAGAGGAGTTTCATTATTACCACAACAACTTTCTCCTCCAAAACCATTGGATGTTTGAGCTGATACACACGCAAGAACACAACACACACACAGACTTGCAGTGTCAAAAATTTCCCTGATGATGAAACACACTGAACAGACCGCAGACATAAATATGTAAGCTCCATATACATTCAATAATTTGATCAAATAAAAAGGCATAAAAATAGAACAGAATATAGTAAACCGACTGACTGGTAAACCACAGAATTCAAGACACACAAACCATCCGTTTCATCTCTAACATAAACATATCCATGCACACACACACTGACATGTTGGCAGCCAAATTAGCAAACACTCTCACTCCATCATTATAAGTTGAGACTGTGATAAACCCCATCCAGAGATAGACGTGTCACCTGATAGGCCTGACGGAGCTCTCGTATGACATCATCATCTAGTGGGCGGAGCCGAGATGATAATCACACACTTATTATAAAGTCATACTGAAAGTCGATTATACACACATTCACAAAGAGCAACAACAAACCTCCACCCGAGATCTCTGACTACCATTATCCAGCACCGAATGCTGGCAAATCCTCCATATACTTCAGTTTGAGCATAATAACAATAATTTGGATCGGCTCTGGCACTCAAAAAAGACACTTTAAAAGTAGCTATTTCAGTCAGACGTGTTTCCTCTGTCAACTGTCAGCTGAAAATTGAGTGGTTTGAAACAAAACTGCACTTGACTGTGCTGTTGAACCACTAGTGGTTAGAATTAGTTTATCTAGCAAACATCCTACCTAAACAGCATGTTACTACTGCTCATTTGCACAAAGTGACATCACCAGTAGTTTGTTTGAAATGAATGACTTTAGGTCGCTACAAACTGCTGGCAGTGTGATCGCCCCTTGGGTCCCTCATATGGGATAAGGAAATCCCAGAATGCACTGCGATAAGCCCAGTCAAAAAAAAAAATGTTGATCAAAAAGTAAATACTAAAAGACTAACCTATTTAAAAATGTACTATTGTATAAATAAAACACTTATTATATCATGCTAATGTCTTGAATACTTTCTTTAACCATTTCAACCTAGTAAAAACCTATTAAAAAATTAAAGGATTTAAAAGACTTTAAGGGAATAAAGAAAAGCAAGAAGACCAGGAAAAGAGTATAATTTATTGTATGGTATGATGTAATCAATTTTTCTAAAACTTGCACACTTTCTCTCATTTATCGTACACCTAATTTTCAGAAAAATGCTTTGTTAATTTTTTGTGTTGTCTCACATGAATCAAAAGCCTATACTTTAAATTCAAAACTGCAACAAAATTTGCACACAAAAAAAAGTTGAGTAGCTTGAATCACTAGGTATTACTGTTGGTCATTTAACATGCCTGTTGTGAAACAACTGTCAAATATTAAATGTCTTTTGTACATCTTACCTCATACTAACCATTAAAACCTGAAGCGTCATGCTGGAATTCATGTTCTGTTTCTGTGAACAGTAAAAGCCCGCCTTCTTTGATTTGATTGGCCATCTCAATCATTTTGACATTGACGTGCACTGTGAGATCGCTGAGGAAGACCAGGCTAAAACTGTAACTTTCAGTCATCCAAATAACAAACAGGCTGGAAGTGCAGGAGAGCAGCGTCAAGAATATCAAATATCAGGAGAAGCAATTGGGCCAAGGTCATGGGTTTGATTCCCAGGGAGTGGATGAAGTGATAAAATGCATACCTTAAATGCAATTAAAGCCGGTTTGAATAAAAGCATCTGCCGAATTCATAAATCAGAATCTGAATCCATTTTTAAAAGTTACATTTTTAGGCTGGCCTGCCTCAGCGATCTCACAGTGCTCATCAATGTCAAAATTATTGAGATGGCCAATCAAATTATAGACGGTGGGCTTGTGAAAGAGCATGAGGTAAATGTTTTAATGATGATTCCTATGCAGGCAATAGACAACAAGGCAGCTCACTAGCTTTTGAAAGAGAGCTGAAAGAAAAACCGTACAGTTTAGCATCCCACAAAGCAAAGTGACGTTTAGAAGCGCACAGACCTGCAACGAGCGTAAACAGATGGAGAGAGGCCTTACCCATCAACCCGCCTGCTCTCCAAGCCCACACGTGCAACTCGAGAGGCTATTTTACAGACAAATTACACAACGGGGCACGCTTTCCATTCGCCAACCCTTGTATCTGGCCTGCCTATTAAAGCGCCACCAGGCATTCCTCAGCACAGACTGAGACATCACGCTCTCCTGCGAAGCTAATCGTGCTTCATCCCTAACACATCAGCGATATTTTCATCTCTTCCTGTCATAAATTTTCACTGGCCCTGGCTCGGCCCGGTTAACAATCGTGCCAATTTATTGGCATATTGGCATGAGGTGGTAAGGGCTAAAAACAACAGCAGCGAGCAGCCGCTCATGGAGATGAGCTGATAACGCAGATATGAGCTCCCATACAAAACATCTCACCCTCCATCACCTCTCTATCAAACTCTTATTACGATGAGAAGAACTGAAAGAGGAGAGGGCGAGAGGGGTCTTCGATTCGCCGGGGGGGGCGGGGACTAAAACCAACACAAAATAAATATTAATAAAAAATGGAATCAGATGTAACGTTTCAGGGCCAAAAAACAAGGAGGAGAAATACATAATTTATCACTGCATTATCGGGATATCCAGGCAGCCTAATCAAGGAGCAGTGGATGACTATTTTTTGCCTTATCATCCAAAGTGGTGGAAACGGAGAGGGAATTATCAGCCGGCTGCAGATTGCTGGGTTGGAATTTTAATGGTAATAATCGCAGCTCTGATGGTATATCTCCCTGCCTTATCTTTCCCATTATCTGGTCCTATCTCACAGGCATCGGTGCAAATTAATGGTGCTTTTTCAGCACGGCCTTTTTATCATTGCTCAGAGAGCACCCAAGGGGAGAGAATAAGCAAAATATTAAAATACTGCATAAATCACAATTTTAGATAACCGACCAACGTATGGTGGTGGAGGGGGGGTACAGTGCCCAACAACCTTTTTGTCCTTTAGAATGACTCTCGGTCTCTCTGTGCACTGGATCAGACGGTCTCTTCTTCTCTCTTCCTCTTCCTGAAGTGCCGGAGAGAGGAACTACGGGCTACGCGTGACCTTTCGGAGCCAGAGACAATACCCTGATATTATGAATACTCTAGTAACGGAGCTGTGAGAGCCATTAGATAACTCAGTTCCTGGACATCTCGGATGCATTTCAAAAGGAAATCGACGCAGATCGATTTGAATGCAAACGCCTCGGTCAACAGTTTAATGACTCGAGCTCATTTCGGGTATTCAGAAGCTGTCATGCTTGTCGAATGAGATAACAGAAAGTACCACATCAAATAAAATATGCAAAGATTGCTTTGCACTGACTGAAAGCCTTCAAACATATTTGTATTTACTGTACTGCATACTAGTACAGTCAAACAATATTTGCTCTGACAGAATACATCTCAGTGTGTCACCCAAGTGACAGGATGGTCAAAATAAAACATTTTCAAAGGAATACAGTTTTTTTTTTTTAAGTTAAATTTAACTTTATGTACATGAGCTCAATGGAAGCACGAATGATCTCATGCACACACACACACACACACACACACACACACATATTCAAACAGAAACATTTCATTTCATAAAAAGACATATGGCTTTTAGAAGTGTGCAATCTCGCTTGATCCCTTCCCTTCTCTTTGGCTCAGTTTAACCTGTTTCTAAAAAACCAACATTTCACAACAGAGGAAGAAGATTCTTCGTCCTTCCTCCCTGCGGTCCAAACACACACACACACACACACACAAACACACAGGCTGCTTCTAAAGGCCCTGACCAGCGATCGCACTTCGGCTCTTTCATTCACAAAAGATGAATGCAACAAAAGCCAGCCTATTTAATTATTGTATAAAAGACAGAGCTGCAATTTTACTGTCTGAACTTTTCACTTCGTGAGGTGCTGAAAATATTCAGGTACAATATCATAACACTGTCCTAAAAATAGGCCCTGAAAAATGGAAATGCTCAAGCTACTGATGGTGTATATTTTATGAAACACATGATTTATTTAACTCTGTAGAGCTCTGCAGATTATTCTAGGCTGAGATGTGTCATATTTATTAAATATTACATTTATTTTAGACCACAGAAATACTTTTTTGGAAGAATGCATTTAAGGAATGCAACAACTAAATAGGTTTTGTTTTTACACATTTAGACGTTGACTAAAAAAGCAATGAATTCATTCATTCTTTTTTTCTACATGCATTATCATAAATACACACACTATATTTCAGTCTTCATTAGCATGCATGAGAGATTCTGGGCGATTTTTTTCTTTTTACATCCACAGCTGACTCTAAACAGACCCTTAAAACCTTTACAAGAAACGCTGGACGTAAATCTACAGTGACCTAAAAACTGAATGAAAATTCAGCTATCATAATTTTATACAGCTTGCCAAACAACAATAACGCTATAATAAAATGTAAAGAATCAAAACATGACATTGAAATGTGATAACCAATGCATTGCCTGTTAATCGTTGAAAACATCTTAACGGTCAAATACAAAAAGACTGAAAGATGAAGACTCAAAACACTATTTACACCTTTTTAAAGAATCAGCTGAACGTCTTCAAATCTAAAACTACTTTAAACTAAAACACTGAATCAGTTTATGAGATTCTCACTACAGAATATAAAACTCTCAGCACTAAACAAACACGCATAACTATTACAAAAGCACTTCTAGAAAAAGAGTTGCATTTTATTTATTTATTTATTTTTAATTCGGTTTGATAGCCAATAATAAACTTGCAATATGCATAAATAATAAATAAAAGCAAAAATGAAAACATAATAAGCAAGACTTCAAATGTCACTATTATGAAAAACATCTCCACATGCCTCAACAAATACAAAACAAGACTGACTGTAAACAGACCCTCCTGGGGCTTTGAAAGAATCAGCTTAACATCAACTAATTTATTCAGTTTCTGTGATCAACACTACATGAAACTTTAAGAATTAAATAGCCTAAGCACGTGCATAAATATTATTGCCTACATAAGCAAAGAAGACACAACAAAACTAAATATGCAATAAGAATTAGTAAGCGCAAAATGAAAGCATAACAAACAAGTCTTAAAAAAATGTTACATTCACCATATCACGCGAAAAACAAGCCTCGGTTAAATACAAAAACACCGAATCATCAAAGAAGATTTAAAGGAGGACTAAAATAAGAACATTTGCACCTGCTGCTACTATCAGTTGTCATAATAAACTGATCTCTCTCTATCTCCCTTTCATCCAACTTTACTCCGTTTGGCTTTGAAACAAATAATAGTAATAATAATAAACAGAGTAACTTACGCTTGATTTGCCGAGGGTTGCTCTGCTTTCTGCGGGACATGTTGATCCGGATGATTACTGGTTATTAATTATTATTATAGATTATTATGAGAGGTTATTATGGATCATCCAAGAGCCGAACGGGTCGCAGAAGGAATGAGGATTATTCACAGGCTCTTGCTCTCACACACGCGTCACCCTCGCTCAGTGCTTGCGCACGAGTGTGTGTGTGAGTGTGTGTGTGTGTGTGCGTGTGTATATGTGTGTGTGCGCGGAGCTGCGGTCCGCTCGGACTGAAGGCGGAGGGGAAGGCGTTTCGCGCTTTTGTTTGAACATGAAGTTTGATCCACCGCGGTCGCCGTACACACACAATCTCTCACATATAATGCTGTTCAACTTCACTGTTCATGCGGACTATTGTTCCGAAAAGCGCTACATTCAGGCCAAATGTGTTCATTCTTTTTTTATAAAAAAAAATAAAAGTTATTTCAAAGGTTTGATAGATGGAAATCCCGAATAAAATACTTATTTACGTATTAATGACTACATTTATCGAGTATAAAGCGTTTCTATTACCTCACAGATGTCCTCAGAAGTTACACCAACAGCGGTGAGAACTGCCCGCGTTTTTCCTGCCAATCATTATCTGTGTTCAGGTTTTGTAAAGTCTGGTTGGCTGCCATTATTTGGAGGGCGGGGTTTTGAAACAGGTGTGGTTGAAGTTAGAGAGACAGATAAAGTTTTAAAGTCATCCACTGAAACTACCACGTTTAAGCATTACTTTAAATATCCTTGATTACTTGAAGTAATAATCAACTATTTATATAGAGGCTCAGCTGACAAAAACAGCAAACCCCTTTTTACGAGCGCGTCGTGACGTCTGTTTACTGTATATTTACTGTCACACACTTAATTTATGATTTTCATAAACTTGAAAAACATGAAAAGAATTGTTTAAATGCTTGAAATTAGTTTTGTGGAACTTAAAACATTTTAATACATTTTTAAAATCAAAGATAGATGAGTTTATGACAAATACAAATCTAATGTTTATATATAAATATATATATATATATATATATA
>NW_015552637.1:3329988-3344484 GCF_001515605.1 Sinocyclocheilus anshuiensis
TATATATTAAACATATACTATGTTATTTAATAGTTTTATACTTTGATGTCTAAAAATAATCGAGAAATTACAACATTTTGACTAACAGGCTACAATTCTATAATTGTTTTATTTTGACCACTGATTCATATGCAATTTCTTGCATCAGTAAAACCCCCTCGTACCAACACATCTGATCCGTGTAGGTGAATCTTCTTTGATAGCACATTTTTTCTGTGTATTTGTGAATTTTGTGAATGAATTTAAAATTGTATTGATTCAGTGTAGTTAAAGCCCGATAAAAAACTCTAAATCAGCTATTCAAATGTAGTTATGAGTATATGTCCTATTCAGAATTATCCAATTTTTACATGTGAAATAAAATAAAGCAATCAAAAAAGTTTTTTGTATAAAAAGCAGATATAAAAGAACAGATGTTAAATGGCTCAAATGAATTTCGTCTTTCGTGATTACTGGGTGAGGATTTTTAGACATCATTCAATAGAAAACTACATACAAATTTCCCTGACTTTTTCAGTCCTAAATCTGAAATCACCTGAAAACAAACGCAAATGAAAAAAGTGCATATGTTTTAATTAAAAAGTGATCTTCAACTAACTCCAGACTTTCAATGTGCTACTTTCAAGCATGCATTTGGTGGAAAAATATGTTCATATATATTCAAAAAATCCTGCAACTTCCACGTCACAGAAAATCCCTTTACTCAAATTTGAAGTATCATTTCTTAAACAGTTTCAGGGCCCGGAAATCGCCTTCTTCAATTAGCCAGTTGAACTGCCAAGTAAGACAAGCAAGTCGCCTGTGAAATGATCTTGTAACCCAATTCCGGGACTTTGGAACGGAGTCTGAAACTACGGCATAATTTCAAGGGGTTAACTAGTCAACGGAGCTGCACCTTGAGGAAAGCTTTATCTGCCTCTGTGCAGTTTGCTTCTGCTTTCACCAGCCATTACACTCTGGCAAGAATTGTGCTCTTCCCAGCGTCCTCTGCTCCAGCACTGGCGGGCTGTGAGCTCCAGCCATGAAGGAGAATAACGTTAGCGATTCACAGCTGAGTTCTAGTTCTGCTTCAGATCTAAATGATGGTGAAAATCTATATCAAATGTGTATTGCTTATTATGTGTAATGTTTTAAAGCTCATGTTCATTGTCTATAAACTACAACTAGATTAAAGCTGCTTTGCGTCATTTTTGTGACACGTTCAAACATTGCTCTGTTGTTTGAGCAGCCTTCCTGCTCAACCAATGGCTTGAGTTTGGGGTGGAGCTAAACATTTGGCCGAACCAGTGGCAGGCAGTCATTATTTTTCCAGTTCTACTTGGTGCTATTAGTGGCACACTGAGGCTCATGCCAACATGAAACCAAAACTGAGCCTTTTCACCTTCTTAAAGCAGGTTCCTGGTCTTATACATGACTTCTTTGTGCATATCATTCCAAATAATAAAAAGTTAATATTTGATAAAAAATGTAAAGTGCCCCTATTATGCCTTTTCGAATATTACCTTTCATGCAGTGTGTCATTTTGTGAAGCCGACAATGCACGATAAATAAAGTTATTGTCTAACAAAAAAGAGTCGGCTCGCAATCACCTAACCGAGTCGTCAGGAATTCGAATCTTATTCTGTTACGGCTCTACGTCACGAAGTAACACATTTGCATAATGTCTGCCCACGTTCTACGTCGCCAACTTGCCCGCCCACAAACAGTAAAACATCCGTGAGGTTAACATCATGTGGAGAAGATGCTGTATCCTACGCTGTGAGAGTAAATTTGTTTTATCACATCTTATAATTACCACAAACTTGTTAAGACTTGACACTTACCACTGAGAAACGTCCTGCTTCTTTGAACTGCTTCGCACGAGTCGTTTACGAATCATTTAGAAATGAGGTAAAATTAAATCTATTTTTTGAGAAAACTAACGTGTTTTTTGACCTTGTATGCATGTAAACCTGTTGTAGGAGACTCATAAAACAATATTAGCAACCTTAAAAATGGCATAATAGGGGCACTTTAATACCATGCAATTTCTCATTGAATACAGATTAAAACACATAAAACAAAATAATACAAACTGTTTGTTTTTTTCATGTTCATTTTAAAGGAATAGTTCACACATAAATGAAAATTTGCTTAAAATGTACTTACACTCAGGCCATCCAAGATGTAGAGGAGTTTGTTTCTTCATCAGAACAGATTTGGAGAAATTTAGCCTTACATCACTTGCTCAACAATGGATCCTCTGCAGTGAATGGGTGCCGTCAGAATGAGAGTCCAAACAGCTGATAAAAACATCACAATAATCCACAAGTAATCCACACCACTCCAGTCCATAATTTAATATCTTGTGAAATGAAGCTGTGTGTTTGTAAGAAACAGATCATTTACTTTAGCACACCATACATGCCTCTCTTGATTTTATATTAGGTGATTCAGCGAATATTTTCAATGTTAAATTATCATTTCTGAATATTTTTCTATATTGTTACATTTTCTCATCCAATATTTTCTAAGCGCATCTCCTGTTTCCTATCGTAATGAATGTGTGATCATTTTATTCATCACTCCAAATAAAAAACAGGATTTGTAAATATAGATTAAATTGTTTTTCCAGAAAATATTATAATTTGTTTTCCTCAATAAAACATGCCAGTTTTAGAATTGCGAATTTCTACAGATGCCCAGTTTGTGCAGGAGACTTCCAGGAAACATAAGGCTCACAGTCTGGGCCTACACTCATTCAGACACTTCCGTAAAAAGCTATTAATTTCCATGTTAAAAAGCACATTATTCTCAGTTCATTCACAGCTTTTCCCTTGAACTCTGCACCCCTTGTAAATAAGAGTAATATGTTGCATATATTTCTATATTGTGCGCTCACAAGGTTTTCACATAATTTGAAGGCCACAGGTGTCACAGTCTGTTGTTTTGTGTAATTCTGAATAGGGCTGAGTATGACTTCTCTGACCCTCTTTGAGCTCCTGTGGCAGGTCATCGGCAGTGTGTGTGTGGTTTGTATTAACGAGTACCTCCAAATTAATTAAGTGACCCCAGGCAAGTGCAGGGCCACCGTGTCCTTTCTGCGCTGTCTTTTCATATCGTTCAAGGTTAGATTACATTTGGAAACATGTTTCATTTCTTCGAACGCACATATGCAAGGAATTAGGGGCTGTTTTAACCAATCAATAATTGAATCAAAGTGTTTTGCTGCAGGAGATATAACTGCAGGAGGACGCCGTGTATAAATGCGACACAATATCAGTCACAGTGATCAGGAAACGCTGCTCTTTCTTAATTTAACCTTGTATTGTTTCAGGGCTAGATTAAATTAATCCAGGCACACCAGGTCAGATAATAAATATGGCTGAAAAATACTGTATAATAATGTGCTGTATTATAATGATTGCTAAGGTGTTGTTCATCCCAAATTCAAACCACACAGAGCCAGCCACTGCTGCATGCATGTCATCAAATATAGTTGCATTTGGTAGCAATGCATTATTGAACGTAATTGCTTCCATTTACATACAGACCAATGCAGACCAATACAATTACCAGATTATATAATTATGAGGTTATCGATCTGCTTGACTGCCAGATTAACAGTGGCGATTCTGTCTATTGTTTTCGCAAAATATTCAATGTAATTTTTAAAGATGGTAATCATATATTTTGTCGCAATATCACAATAAAAACATGGCTGAAGGATGTTTTTTTTTTGTCTTTTAATTTTACATAGAAAAACTTTATTTAGATATATTCCAAGCGTTTTTTTCTTTATCTAATCAACGTTTCAAACAAACAAAACATTATACTGTGAATATTTTTCAAACTGATAATCAATATATATTTATTTTTGTAAACATCCTATTCATCCTGATTCATCTTTCTTTGTTTTGTTTTTTTCATTCCCTTTTTTAAATCCCTTTAAAGCTAACGAAAGCCAGATTCTTAATGACATCATCTTCCAGGAAGTGACATCATAGAAAGTTAATACAATTTATAAGATCTTTTTTTTTTTTTTTCTTTCTTTCTTTTCCACTGTTTCTTCAGGTTCTTTTTCATCCTGGTTATCGTTCTTTTCATTTATTTTTTTAAATCTCTTAAAAACTAACAAAAGCCAGTTTCTTAATGACAACATCCTACAGGAAGTGACATGTTTGGTGTTTGGTGGTTGGGAAAACAGCAGCACAAACATCGGCTAGTATTAACAACTAAGTTCATGAAATTCATAAGATCCTGTATTTTTTCCCTTTTTCTGTATTTTAAAGATTTTTAAAGCTGACCTTCTTTCTTTCTTTCTTTCTTTCTTTTCTGAATCTCTTTCAAAAAAAACTCACAAAATCCAGTTTCTTAATGACATCATCCTCCAGGAAGTAACTATTTTATTTTATTTTATTTTTTAATTTGAAATTTGAAATGTTTGAAATGTATTGACATTGATAAGATCCTGTATTTTTTTTCCTTTTTCTTCCCCTGTATTTTAAAGTTTTTAAAGCTGATTTTCTTTCTTTTTCTTTCTATCTTTCTTTCTTTCTTTCTTTCTTTCTTTCAAAATCCAGTTTCTTAATGATTTCATTCACCAGGAATTCTCTTTTTTTTTAAATTTGACATTTTTAAAATTCAAAAGATTCTGTATTTTTTCCTTTATCTTCAAAATCTTTTCCATCATGATTTTTTTTCTCTCTCTAAATCCTGTTAAAATTAAAGGCACAATATGTAATTTTCGCCGCTAGAAGCCAGTTTCTTAATGACATCACCTTCCAGGAAGTGTCATAATTTTTTGGTGGGGGAGAAAACAACAGCAGAAACATCAGTTGGTTTTAACAATGAATTCAAAGAATTCTGTGATGTTTCATGATACATACAGTATGTACAGAAATGTCTATCATGAAACATCTCATTCAGTCAAAAGGAGCTGCAGAAATTCCTAAAGTTCTGCTTTTGACACTTCTCTTGCCAAAACACTCCAAAAATAGCCAGATGTTGAGGCTTCTTTGAGCGCAAATTCAGAGAGTCCAGCTAAATTGTGAACTCCAGATTAATTTCACACCACAACTCAATCCCTCAGGACCTTGGCATGCATTGGATCTTATTCTCGCCGCCACGGCGCCTCGTGTTGGTCCCGCAATTTGACTGACAGGTACAAATCTGTGTGAGGTGGAGGGCGCCTCCATCACGGGCTGCAGCAGATGGTTGAAATAATTAACATGATGCTGTTCTCATCGCAGGGGAAATCAGTGGCATGGAGATCATGCCGCCGCTGCTGCTTTAACACACATACAGTGAGGAGTTTAATGGTAACGTTAAATGAAGGGATTTAGAAGACATATGGGATTGTGCTGTGATGATAAAAAATGCACAGTCATAGACGTATTTCACTGGTGAAGATCAAGCTGATATTTGTCCACTGTCAAAAAATCTTTCCCTGGTAACCTATAGTCAAAAATATCAACCTGACTACACAAGTTACGCTAATGAGTCATTTATAATGAATCGAGTCAAGTAAAAACGCTAACAACGGCACATTTTTGCTTTTCACATTTCAAAATCACTGTAAACGAGTTGTGTGTGTGTGTATGTGTGTGCAGCTAAATATATCCACGTCTGCCTCCAGCACATTTAAATATGATTTACTGCCGTCTGAACTTCAGCATCAGCATCGACGGCAGCTCTTGAAGCCGCAAGGCTGATTTTCTGCTGTGTGATGCCACAACCAACTGGCATTATGGGACTGGCTGCTATCCAGAGGAGGTGACTGTGACTGTGTGTGTGTGTGTGTGTGTGTGTGTGTGGGCACTGTTAGACAGCTGGAGGAGTGGACGAGCATCAAGGCCATGCATTCATGTCCATCTGCTTGAAAAGAGATGGAAGGTCTAGTGTTGATGATGAAATTAATAAAGGCCAGAAGATACGGGGAATAAAATTGCTATGAAATGACGCACAGAGTAAAAAATGTGTTGTCGGGTAACCTAAAAATGAGGAGACGTCTAAATTAACTTTTTATTGAAGTCAAATATATTAGTAAGAATTTTATGACAGTGTCGACCAGATTGCACCAAAGAAAGTCATTTGTAGTTATTAAATTACACTATTAAAGAACCTTTTTTACACTTCTACAGTACTTTACACTACTAAAGAAACTTTAATATCAATAGAATTTTTCCATTCCACAAAAGGTTCCTTATACTGCAATATAAAAATTTTCTTGGGATTTTTAAAATGTTCTTTAGACTAAAAAAAATGGTCCTTTTAAGAACTGTTCATTGAAAGGTTCTTCAAGGAACCAAAAATGGTTCTTCTGTGGCACTGCTGTGAAAACACACATTTGGAACCTTTCATTTTAAGAGTGAATGCCACAGAAGAACCATTTTTTTCTTTTCTTAGTGTGAAGAACATTTTAATAATACAAACAATCTTTTTCCATTATAAACAACCTTTTGTAAAATGGAAAGGTTCCATGGATATTAAAGGCTTGAGAAAAATATGTTTATTTAAATTCCTACATTTTCATGTTCCCATCATGTTTTTAAATATGTCTGGTAAAATATTATATGTAATCTTTAAATGTTTTGAATATAATATTTTATAATAATATCATGAAAAAAAAACATGGTTGAACTTTAAAATCCTTGAAGGATGTGATCATTTTTGATCTTCTACTTCTAACATGGAAAAACTGGAAATGTATTTCAATGTTACCCGCTTTGTCTACTCAAAATGTTTTCCATCATTGAAATGTTCTTTGAGAAAAAATGGTTCTTCTATGGCATTACTGTGAAAACACCCTTTATTTTTTAAGAGTGAATGCCACAGAAGAAATGTTTTTTTTCCCAAAGAACCTTTCGGTGAACAGTTTCTAATCAATTTAATCATCTAAAGAACTTTTTTCCTCTTTAAAGAACCTTTTATGCAGTGGAAAGTATGTTAAAGGTTCTTCATGGAACCATCAATGCCAATGAAGAACTAAATTCACTTTTTATACTGCAGGATAATTTCTCTTAGACTCTCATAAAAACGTATTTTGCCCAGACTAAAAACTGAAAGCTGCCAATTATGATATTTTGATCCGCAACGTGTGTGTCCTGCGTCGCTTGTGTTGATAGTGCGAGATTATTTTATCATTAGTGCTGGTGTGTGTGGCGTTCTATAGAGACCCGGTGTGTATCTGAGTATAGCTACAGCATTATGAGTGTGCCATGTTCCTGCTGGTCATGGCAGCGTGCCCCCTCCAGCATCCGCAGCGTGCCAACAGATGTCTGTGAGCGTGCCTGCTTCTCCACCCCACCTGCCAACCCCACGTTCAGCGCCAGCCCTCTGCCCAGCAACACACTTCTGCTCCACACCTTCTTCTCTCTGCCTTTTTTCTTCCCTTCTTCATCCGTTTCTTTGTTTTCTCTGCACTCGTCCTCTCTGCTGAATTCCATCCCTCTATTTTGAAGCTCGTCTTCGGTTTGTGTTTTGCTGTCTAGGAGCTGAAAACAAGTAAACACACAGAGACGGAGGTTAAAAATAATTTGACATTCTGTGAAAGAGGACTTAGTAAATAAAACAAATTGTTAGAATAATTATAAGAAATTAGTTCATTTTTTCTTGACTTTGTTAAGAAAGACACCCCCCCCCCCCCAATATTGATTTTATTTATATTATCACTATTGAAGATATTTAAGATACATATACCCCACTGTCAGATTTTCACTGAAACTTAAAAAATCAATCAATCAATCAATGATAAATGTAATATTTGACTGATTCTTCAAGAATTATTTATTTGATTTCTTAACAAAGTCTTCCTAATTTCATGATTTTTGAATATCTGTTACATATGCACTTAAACGATTAAGAGAATTACAGGGAAATTATCAAGATTATTATCTAATAATAATTATTATAATAATAATTTTCATTAAAAAATCATAAAAGGTATTCTAGGTGAAATAGGCTACTATACTAATTATAAAAGAAACAGTTTCTCTAGTCAGTATTTACCTCTAATTTTAAGAATTAACTCAAATATTGCATTAAACGTAGTTTGTTCCTGTTGTCATAACTATAAAATTCTATTAAAATAAAATAGAAAATATGTGATATTTAACACTAAGCGTTGAATATGCTCAGACAGACAATGCTGATCAACTATTATATGTAATCCATCTTTCTTAACTCTTTTTTTTTCTTCTAAGCAGTGAAAATGACACTAAATGCAAATTAGATTAGTTTTAATCTAATAACCTCTTCACACATACTATAAAAAGTAAAAAGGCGCTATTGTTACAATAATGAGTTATTTATACCTGCTCTGGCCCATAAAATGACTTTTGTTGCTGTCAGGTTGATTCGATCATATTAAATAACGTTTCTGATTTTGACTGGTTATTTTAGATGTTACCAAATAAAGCGGATTATTTTAGGTTACCTGACAAAACATTTTTTTACAGTGCAGGCTCAAAGAAATGACAGCAAGAGCTGTGAAATACTGCAACATTTAAACACTGTACAGCTTGTGAAACAGCGTGTAGACACATTAAGAGAGAACCAGATCTTCTACAGTTACCTAACTGACAGTTTTCAAGGACAACAACAATTGTTCTGCACTTTTAATGCATATTTAATCACCACTTCTTATAAGACTTCTTTTTGCTGATGATCAAGTAAATGTGTGTACTGCATGGACTAAATGTTTGAAAGAGTTACATTTTTTAAGAAGTGCAATTGTAAATGAAATCGAAATTGTAAATGCATCCTTACCATTAGAGAGAATCATTTTTAATGAATAACCAGCAGATCACTGGTGTTTTAGAGCTTTTTTACATAATATAGTCCAAATCATTTTTATTGTATCTTACAACCAAATGATCAACATCTTTTTTTTTATCCAGATCCTATTATTATGTCCAGCATTGAGCATAATATCCTCCCGAGGGGATTTATTTGCAGTCTTCCCTTCCGTTAGGTTTGCGAGGATAATATTCAGTGGATATCAGTCACAAACAGCATATGAACTGGCTGTTCGCTCTGACAGAATAATTGCATTGAAATACAGCTGCACACAATTTCTGCAATACCTTCATTAAAGGCTGCCAAGGGAGGAAAATACACAGAATATCCAGTTGATTAATCTATAATTATTAGATTACAAACTGCCGGGCACAGTCCACAACAGTTGCGGTTAATTACATGCTTGCAGGGAGCACTTGCGCCCATGACAGATGTAACAATAACCGCATAATTTCACATTTCTGAGCAGAGCTGCCAGTTAATCAGAGACCCTTTTTCTAATGCGCCTAATATAATTGTCCGATCCATGCCGTTTCATCTAAAACATCTGGACTAGAACGTTTGGATTTGGTGCTAGTTATTCCTGGGTTGTTGATGCGTTGGGGCGTGATGGTTTTGGTCAGTACAGCCGCAGAAGCAGCAGCACGACAAGAAAGAGAAGAAAAACGCATCTCTGTGTATATTTTCACAGAGAGGTTGGGTGTAGACAGCTCTGAGAAGTGAATCTACATCTGCCAGCCTCCATGCAAATAGTGCCGCCATCCTTAATAGTGAAACCTTCGATGAAGAACAGATAAAAATATTAAATATTCAGGCGTCCCTTTCACCCAGTATCAAAAGCCTCCAGATGTGCCGGGCCGGAGTTGTTATCGGGCGGCCAAACGACAGGCATTGAAAAACATTCCTCTGAATTTCAGACCATATAAAAGTGTTTTATACGATGCAAATGAATGGTAATTTTTGACTATGGAGGAGAAACGGGTGGGTGGGGGGGCTTTGGATTCGCCTTGCCTGTCTTCCCGCGTTAGATGCTCGAGATTGCCGCGAAATTAATCCATTTAACAATCTGTGGCTTAAAATGTAAGGATTTCCATTTTTTCGGAATATCAATAAGTTCCAATTGAAGAGAGAATTCTTTTGCAATTCAGGCATGTGCGGGCGATAACGGAGGAGTTGGCATGGAAGGCAGGCAGAGATGGATTAATTATGCAGGGAACATGGAAATTCTGCTTATCAACGCTTAGCAAAGGAGCCCAGCTCACATAATCAGAAAAACCAGGATGAAAAAATCTAACAATGCGGTGGCACCTTCCAGCTCATGGTCTTACAAGTTAGATTCTTCCTGTAATTAAAAACTAACATACAATTATATTAATATCTCATAGGCAGACTATGAGTGGTTATGTGTTAAATATCAGCAAGGGGTATAAGGGCTGAGGTGGGGGTATATAAAAAAAAAACATCGTCTTACACGGGGATGGAGGTCTCTTGGGACGGACGGAAATACTTAGCCGGGAAAACTTAAATTATCACTTAAAAGCCAGGAAAGACAAAGCTAGCGGAGCTCAGAGACGCCCGTTTATTTACCGCAGGCAAGCGGAAAGGGAATATATGCTCCCCTACATTCAGTTTTCACTTATCACGGTAAACTTTGAAGGGAACGTCAATGGATAGGCTGCACAAATCCCAACAGAGCATGTGTGATGCTGGCACGCGGACCTTTGGCGGTGTTTATGCTAAAGCCATATGGCGAATAATGCCGAATGATGGGTCATTTCCACTTTTGCGTTTAGAAAACTGGGATTTTGCAGAAAACGTTTCGCAAAGCTCTTTGTTCCTGATACCGTTTGGTGTCGCAAGCAACAGGAATAAAGTTGCGAAGCTTAATCCAAAACAGACCCAGATTTCTGCTGTGCTTCTTTCGTTCTGTTGAAGATACCTCTGTTTTCAGTTTTGTTGCCCTATTAGAACGGCCGTTTGAGCCGGAATGAATATTATGACTACAAATGCAAGGATCATGGAAGTTGCAACACTTCACTCACTGTCCTTTCACCAGCAGCTTTCAAAAGAGACTCCTTGCAAATACATTTCTTGCTCGTGACCCTTCCAAACTTTGACATTTTAGCATCTCAACTGAATTAAATGGTGGAACAAAGCATTCCCGCAATGCTTTGTGAGTTCCTTTGACCCAATAGTTCGAAAAAGTTCGAAAAGTCTGAAATTTCATTCACCTGGCATGTTGGCGATACTTCACGTGAGAACTGATGACGTTTGGTTGTGGTTTCTTCTCCATGTCTTTCTTCTCTGCAAATGGTGTTGAGCGCAACACTGTGAAAGAGTGAACAAAATAGACATACTGTAAAGCTGGAAGAAAAGCATTTAAAGGAATAGTTCACCAAAAAAATGACAATTCTTTCAGTATTTACTCACCCTCATCCACCCATGCTGTTAAGTTTTCTGTGAAACACAAAACATTTTTTAAGAAAAAAGAAATCATATTCAACATCAGTCACATGACATTGTAGAGACAATTTTTATTGTCGTTAGCATCAAATTTTAGCATCATTTAAATATTTTTAAATATTGAATTAAAGACTTTATGTATATTTGTCTGTTGATTTAGTTATTGATTTTTTTTTTAAAGTTTACTTACAATAAAAGCACTGCAACACATGCCTTTTTTTTGAGTGATATGTTAATTCAAAAGACATTTAAGAATTTCAGCAAAGGGGATTTTCTGTGAAAAATGTTTGTAACAAAAAACCTGAGGTCATACTTTTTTTTTTTTGTGAGGAACAAACCAAAAATATAACTCATTTTAGAATATATTGAAATACACAAGTCTTGGAAAATAGCACACTGTTATGCACAGTAAATAGTAAAAATCCTTTTTTTTCTTGTGTGTTCAGACTACTTTCCAAAACACTCATTTCAGTTTATATCTTCAGTGTTTCTTTATCTGAGTTCATCTGCATTCATCTAACTGGTGTTTACTATCGTGTAGCAACACTATTCAATCACCGGCTGCAAATCTCTGTTTTTTGACAGCATTGAATTCTCTCGCCTGCTAAGATGTGCCTAAGATGTGCCTCTTCCACCTTCCTAAAACACCTCACGTCTGCCCCTTTTGACACAGACCAACGGATGAATGAAGCCAGGGTTAGGTGAGACCAAATCTCCTCAGTTCATTTGCAAGATTCCTGCAGCTTTGAGGGATGTACCGCACCTGTTGCCGATGCCTCGATTCCGTTTTTTGATCGGGTCGCTCTCTGACAAAGAGTAGAAGTGGAGGCAGAATAGAAAAGAGAGAGTGGATGAGATCCTTATCGAAAACTCTCCACTGAACAATGAATTTTTCTCCACCATTCAAATGTATCTGCGAATGCTTGAGCGGTTCATTTCAGCCGATCCCGTGGGGCGACAATGGACCGGAGAAATGAGTGATGCTATCTCTCTCCCGATGTCATTTCCCTGATCCGCCTCATCCTCTGGCCCTGTGTACCTCCATTAATTAGAAAGCAGAGGGATTTCCACTCATCAGCTCGTGGCTTTCTGCTTGTCTACTATCTGAAGACCTCTTTCCGCAGCTCAGGAAAGTCAGAAGGGGAAAACAAGCGTCTGTTTCGACCCTACGGCATTTAGGCTTCAGGATGGAAATGGCATTTAGCAATTTAAAAATATTCATCAGAGTCTGATAAAATGAGAAAACAAATGAAGTGATGAAGCTTTGCTTGGTTCCCCTTGACTGGAAGTTTGATGGTTCACTTAGGAGCGTGTAAAATGCCTCCTATCAGTGTCACAAAGATTAATAATAGGTAGTTTCTGATTAGTTTTGTGCACAATGTACCAAAACACCAAAATCAAACATTTTTCAAAATCTTTCAATTCTGACAGATAGACAGATAGACAGATAGAGAGATAGAGAGGCAGACAGACAGACAGACAGACAGACAGACTGATAGATAGATAGATAGATAGATAGATAGATAGATAGATAGATAGATAGATTTCAATCAATATAAAATGGCGAAAAAATACATATTCATATATGGGTAATATATTTTACTCTGTATAATTAAAAAATATATACAAGTATATTTGAAATATGGAAATATATATTAATAAAAATAAATAATTTACAACTGTTCAGTCTAATTAAAAATTGCTTAACATTTGCTTGAGTATAATACCATTAGCTTAGCAACATGCTAATGCCAACTATTAAAATATTCAATAAAACATTAACATATTTAATCTAAATAAAATAAACTATTTTAGCAAACATTTGTTTAGCAACATGCTAATGCCAAATATGAAAATATTCAATAAAACATTAACATTAACATTTTTAATCTAAATAAAATGGACTACCTTTGGCGGAACAAATATTTAACTAAACACAAAAATCTAAATAAAGAAAAGCGAAAAGATTGTTTCTTCTGCAAAGCCACCGGAGGGTGGAAGAGGCAAAAGTGTCATCAATTTTTCATTCTAAGCAGCAAAGCTAAAACGACCAAATTTTCCTGTTGTCTCTGTGTCTGTGAGGACGCTCAGGGGCAAAGCCCTGCAATTAGCAGATATGTGGGTGGGCATCTCCGACTGCATCGAAGCACGTTAACACAATGACTGTAGATGAGTTTAGAGCGAGTCTGAGTCTTAGACGTGTCATTCTCCTGTCTGCAATATGAAGACGTTAATGCTGATTAGTCTCTCTAATTAAAGCATGCTCCCCTGACACCACAGATACATGAACTCAAGGCTTGCATGCAGTCGTGTGGGGGTGTGTTTGTATGAAAGATGTCGAACTGCAGCCCTATTAAGATGACGCATAGTGTTTGTGTGGCGGTGCTCAGACGCTATTCATAGTTTACGTGGAAATGTAACGGTCAAGTATCTTTGTCTAAAGTTTTGCACCTAAAATCCCTTATATACATAAAAATAGACACTTAAAAATATCCCCCAAAGAACATTTTAGTGAACATTTCTTAAAAGAACCATTTTTTATTAGTGTGAAGAGCATTTTACTAATCTAAAGCTAACTTTTTTTCACTATAAAGAACCTTTTGTTCAGTGGAAAAGATCCATGGATGTTAAAGGATCTTCATGGAACCATCAGTGCCAATAAAGAACCTTTATTTTAAGAGTGTAAGACAACATCTGAATGGACGGACGGACGGACGGATGGATAGATAGATAGATAGATAGATAGGTAGACAGGCAGACAGCCAGACAGACATACAGATAGATAGATAGAGAGGCAGACAGACAGACAGACAGACAGACAGACAGAGAGAGAGAGGTAGACAGGCAGACAGACATACAGATAGATAGATAGAGAGGCAGACAGACAGACAGACAGACAGACAGACAGAGAGAGAGAGGTAGACAGGCAGACAGACAGACATACAGATAGATAGGTAGAGAGGCAGACAGACAGACAGACAGACAGACAGACAGATAGATAGATAGATAGATAGATAGATAGATAGATAGAACTCTATTCATAGTTTGAGTGGATAGATTTGAAATTGAAAAAATGTTCTAAAAATAATAAATCAAATAGAAGTGGGCAATCTAAACAAATAAATAAATAAGTTTACCTAAATAGATAGATAGATAGATAGATAGATAGATAGATAGATAGAAAGGAATGGTGAGATGATAGAAAGAAAGAAAGAAAGAAAGAAAGAAAGAAAGAAAGAAAGAAAGAAAGAAAGA
>NW_015552637.1:3344622-3346320 GCF_001515605.1 Sinocyclocheilus anshuiensis
AGATAGATAGATAGATAGATAGAAAGGCAAACAGGCAGGCAGACAGACAGACAGACAGACAGATAGATAGATAGATAGATAGATAGATAGATAGATAGATATAACTCTATTCATAGTTTGAGTGGATAGATTTGAAATTGAAAAAATGTTCTAAAAATAATAAATCATGAATTTCATGAATTTCAATAAAAGGAAAAAAATTGATTAAAAATAATAAATCAAATAGAAGTGGGCAATCTAAATAAATAAATAAATAAGTTTACCCAAATAGATAGATAGATAGATAGATAGATAGATAGATAGATAGATTTCAATCAATATAAAATGGCGAAAAAATACATATTCATATATGGGTAATATTTATTTATTTATTTATTCAATTTATTTGTACAGGGACAACGCACAACAACAGTGTTGTGCCAGAGTTAGCTATAAAGCTAATTTGCATCTGCAGTCCCTGGGCAGGATGTTGTTACAAAATTACAATATTAAGTCACACACAATACAGTACACACAACACATACAATATACAATATACAAATATATACGGAGTATATATTTTACTCCGTATAATTAAAAAATATATACAAGTATATTTGAATATTTTAAGCGTGTAAGACAACATCTGAAGCTATAAAATGAATGTGGATACTGTAGATCAGATTGTTTGGTCTTGGAAGAATTTGACGAGAATTGATTTCATATTAATGAAGATTACGCAAATTAAGTCTCTCCAAAAATAAAATAAATCAGTAATTACTCACTTACAGTATCCTTGTTCACAGGAAATATTCACACAAAATCATGACTTCTTTGCTTCCCTTGGCATGTTTAAGAAAGTTCATGAGAGAAGTAGGTCTCTTGAATGATAAATGAGTCATTCTTTCGAATCAGTTTTTTTCAATGAATTGACTCCACATTGATTGGACCTTTTTCACATTTCCGGGTTTCTCAGCAGCGGAAGTTGTCATAGTTGGGTTAACTTGAATAGCAGTGAATGGGAGAGTACCACAAATATATTTTTTTGCATTCCCATTTGCTCAAATAGCAAAAGAAAAACTTCACGATAGTGTTTTCATGAATTTCAATAAAAGGAAAAAAATTGAGAGAGACTGATAACGGCTGTCAGAAGAGAGAACTACGTCAAATTTACCGTCCCTCCCATAGACGCTGCATTAGAAACACCCTTGCATTAGCGTTAACTGTTTTTTTTTGTAATTTGATGCAAAGGTGATATAATACAAAGAATAGTGTTATAAATGTAGATACATTTAAAAAAAAAAAAAAAAAAAAGTTTTTTTTTTCTTCTCTCATGGATCTCTTACAGTGACACCTATCCCAAATCCTGTAAACGTGTCATCACAGTCTTGTGAAAAGGGTCCATTAATGTCTTGTGAAGCAAAAAGCTGTTTATTATAAACAAATCTATCATTAAAATGTTTTTTAACTTAAAGGGGTCATATGATGCGATTTCAATTTTTCCTTTCTCTTTGGAGTGTTACAAGCTCTTGGTGCATAAAGACGATCTGTAAAGTTGCAAAGACTAAAGTCTCAAATCCAAAGAGATATTTTTTATAAAAGTTAAGAGTCAGCCACACCTACCTAAAACGGATCATTCTAACACGCCCCCACATGTCTACGTCACGATGTGGGAAGATTTGCATAACCCCGCTCAAATGTTCACGCAAAGAAAGAAGG
>NW_015552637.1:3346433-3387683 GCF_001515605.1 Sinocyclocheilus anshuiensis
TTTCAGACCAATGAGCTTTGTAAAAATCGACGCGTTTCAGAAAGGCGGGGCATAGAGGAGAAACAATAATGTACAGTATGTGGAAAATAATGTGTTTTTTGAACCTTAAACCGCGTAAACACATTTCATTACACCAAATACACAAAATAATGTTCTTTTAGCAGCATCATTTTATGGTGCTTTTGTGTTCTTTGGAAGCTTGAACACTTGATTAACCATTAACTGCAATTGCAAAGAGAGAGTCTTCTCTGCCTAAGGAAGTCAGTCATACGGGTTTAAAATGACTTGAGGTTGAGTAAAATAATCCCAGAATTTTTATTTTTGGGTGAACTATCCCTTTAACACCAGACGCATGTTCTAATAGGAGATGAATCTGATCGCGAGGCCACCTCGTCTCTTTCCCCCTCCCGCACAGCTACATGTCTGAGCAGAAAAGGAGACGCTTCATCTGTGAGATTAGCTCTGGCAGGCCGGTCGCTGGACATGGACTTCTGGACAGACTTAGTTCTGGGTATTGAGATCCACTCGCAGATGACAGATGAAATCTGTCTCCTCCCGCTGGACGTGTAGCTGCAGGTGATACATGATCACAGATAAAAGGACATGAGGTGGATGTGGGGGATGGAGACCACGGGGCCCCTGATCTCTGCCGTGCTGATGTCACTGCCACAGGTGGCTCACTAACCCCGCCCCTAACCTCCAAACAACCAATCACATGCTTACAACCTATCCAGTCATCCTCACGGAGCACGCATTGTGTGTGTGTGTGAGAAAGAGCGACTCACAGAAGTTTTATCTCATCCCCATCTGTGTGGTCTCAGGCATGATGATTTTGGACCGCAGCCACGTCAACCTTCATGCCATCCAGAACTAGAGGAAAAGAGACAAAGGGAGGAGGTGAATGGATGTCATTTATAAACACTGTGTTCATTCTAGTCCTATTTTAAAGTTGGGTACAATGAGGCTATTAGATCCACCCTAAAAAAAACATTTCACCCCAAAATCAAAAGAAAAAAATAACACTTTTTTTTAATGCGAAGGAAATTAGTCATACTGTATTTTAAGGAACATTAAAATCTATAATCTAAACACAAACTCTCATTTTGTAAATAAATGACTAAATAAATAAAATATTTTTAAAAAAAGTAAAAAGTATTACACTCATGAGAATCTGATTAAAATTGTAACTGATAAAAAAAAAATAATAAAAAAATAAACTTATCTGGATACCTGGACATTATTAATTCATAGCTGTAGAAATGTATAGTTTTTACAAATTTGTGATTTTTGCCAACTTTATTTCACTAAATAGACCATTAATCTACTCTCTCTCTCTCTCTGAGGTGCTTGTGAATAACTTTTCTCATTACTTTTCAGACAAATTGAAGTCTATCACTGAATCCATTTCCAAAGACACCCCTCATACAACTGACTCAAATGTTCACTTGATGTCAGCTGACTCTGCTCACACAACATACTCTCTTTCTGCTTTTACTCTCACTACTTCTGCTGTCATAAGTGATCTAATTGTGAAGTCAAATTCTACATCCTGCCAGATTGATCCTTCACCTACTTTTTTTATTAAGATGTGTGTTCCTGAGGTTGAACCTTTCATAACACATATGATTAACTGTAGTATAGCATCTGCCATTGTTCCAGCAGAATTAAAAATGGCTGCGGTGACCCCATACTTAAAAAAACAGTTCTTGACCATCTAGATATGAACAATTACAGGCCAATCTCAAATTTACCATTCTTAAGTCAAATTCTTGAAAAAGTTGTGGCTTCACAGTTGATATCTTACTTAAATGCTAATGGCCTTTTTGAACCTTTTCAGTCAGGATTTCGTTCATCACATAGCACTGAAACTGCTCTTCTTCGTGTGGTTAATGACATTCTTCTGTCCATGGATTCTGGGTTAATAAACCTCTTGATTCTTCTTGATCTAAGCTCTGCATTTGACACAGTCTGCCATGAAATACTCATCTCTCGCCTTTCTGATATCGGTATCACTGGTTCAGCTCTTTCCTGGCTCATTTCCTACATCAGTGATAGAAAATATTATATCACCATACAAGGGTATAAATCTACCACTGCTCCAGTTTCACAGGGTGTTCCTCAAGGTTCAGTTCTTGACTGGCTACCTGTGGCATCACGTATTCACTTTAAGATATTACTTCTAACATTTAAGGCATTAAATAGTCTTGCGCCTCCATACCTGTCTGACCTACTGTACTCCTATTCTCCTGCCCAGTCTCTCAGATCATCTGAGCTTGGTCTTTTGTCCATTCCTCGTTTTCGGCTGTCCACTGTAGGTGGTAGGTCATTTAGTGTTAATGCTCCGAAATTATGGAATTCGCTACCCCTTACACTTCGTAATATACCATCTTTGTCTACATTCAAGACTAAGCTAAAAACGTGTATTTTTAATATGTATTTTGGATAATATGGCTATATGTTGCCTTATGTGTTTGTATTGTGTATATGGGTATGCAAATGTTTTGTTTAGCACTATGTAAAGTGACCTTGAGCTATGGAAAGGAACTATATAAATAAAACTTCTTCTTCTTCTTCTCTCTCTCTTTCATATTCTTACTAATTTATTATTATATAATGTATTATTATTATTTAATTATTATTAAATTAGTAAATATAATTAAATTAAATTAATTAAAATGATTATTAATGTTATTATTATTATGTAATAGCCCTACAAATTTGTTACTATTGTTATTATTTTTATTTTCAGCCTGATTGATTTTCTTTTGGATTTTATTTCACTAAATAGATTATTTGCCTGCGAAAAGAGGAGTTCTTTATATTTGGTGAACAGGTGAATTTCACAAAACATATTTCATAAGACAATGAATCCTATTTTAAGGAAGATTAATGCTATATAATACTGCAACTAATTATAAAAATGTATTATAATAAATATATAGCTTTAAATACATTTTAATTTTTGTTTTGGGGTGAACTATGACCTGGACATGGACATGGACATTCACCCCCCTGTCTGTATGTGACACTGAACTCATTTTAACCCTATGATCTATTTCTCTTTACATTAGCTTTATGTTGTATTAATTTATAGGCCACTGTTCTATCAACTTCAAAAACCAAAACATGTTACTAAGGTATGTTTTCCCATTGTTAATACTCAAAGTTTTGTTCCATTAAATAAATTCTGCATTTTCCGCAGTGTTTCTCTCTCTATAAGATGATCAGCCCTGGAGGCCTGTTGTAGTGTAATATAGAGAGCTCCGACTCACTGCTCTCTATTTATCTTATCACGGCAGGACACCTGTGGAAAGAGTGAACACTCAACAATTAGGTGTTTCTGCCGTAGAACTAAAACACTGAGAACACTCTCAGGAAACCCATGCAGAAACGAATGGACTCACTTAAGTTAGCGAAAGAGAAACCTAAAGGTTTGGTTTTGACATTCTGAAAAGAGGATCAATGTCTGAGAATGAGATGCAGTAGTTTTAGAGACTATAAAAAGCAAGCTTAATAAAAACACATAGTAGGACAAATTCAGACAAGATAGTAGTCTCAGCTGTAAACTGTGCCAGACTTTATGAAGATAATGAAAACTTTTGCTATGCGAGACTTTAATGAGAATACAGAGATTTAGTTTTAGTCACATTAAAGTCAATTCTGTAGGGGGGGGGGGGGGTAGTTTTGGAGACTATGAAAAGAAAAACACACAAATCCATGACAGTTCAGACAACATAGTCTCAGTGTGGGAGCCAGACTTCATGATAATGAAAACTCCTGCCATGTGAGACTTTAATGAGAATACAGAGATTTAATTTCAGCCACATTACAGTCGATTCCGTAGGAAAAAAATCTATAACTCAGTATTTAGATATTCCTGAGATATTAAATATGGGATTTTTTCTCCCTCACAAAGGTCAAAATCCCAAGCTAATGCTCTAATCACAGGTTCTTTATTCAAATGTTCTGGTCTCTAGTATTGCTTAATTAATTTCCATGATGAAACATTTAATCAGCTTCAGAATCCTAGGCAATGATACAGAGATTTCTTAAGTTCTCTGTCAGGAATGAAGCATGTTTCGGCTAAAAAGGAAAGAGAGCGAGAGAAATCCAAGACTTAACCCCGACTCCAAAGCCACCAGTCTACCAGCACCAAACGCTTTAATTACCTTCACCTTGATAACGTGCTTAATTGCTATTGCACTTTTGTTATGTTTTTTTTCTGGCCTTTCGATTATACTGCACCTCAACTTTAATGAATTAAAAAAATAAAATGAAATGCCTTGGAGGTTTTTAATATGTAGTTCTATAGCTAAATTAATACAGCCTTCAGTAAACTCATTTTTTTCACATGCATATTGGCATCAGTCTGTAAAAGACTCATAAGCCTTTTAAGCCCTTTCATGTCAAAGTAACAAAAAAAAACATTGCAGATGAACGGTCAATTTAGTGAAATAAAGTGATAATAATGATAGCAATAATAATAATAATGATAATATTAATTTGAAAAGATCAAACTGCATTGGCCATCAGCAGATTAAAAAAAAACCCACTTAAAGAAAAAAAGCAAAAAAACAAAAACAACTTTCTGGATATCCACAATATCTGCATTTGGCCTTTAGTCAGAATGAGAATGTTCTCATTTCTTTGGCAAGTGGTCCAAGTTTGAAACGAGAACTTATTTTGAATGATGTGATAAATGTTTACTTAAAAGTCTGTTTTATTGAGTATTTTGTGTTTGTTTTGGTAGGAGTGAGTAACACCTGTGTGGAGTCACACTAATGGCCTTTTTAACGCTCTGCTCAAACCCATTTAAGCACCAATCCTTTCACGACTTCCTTCATTTCTGATATAATTTCCTCCCTGTAATTACTCTTTTCGTTCCCGTTTATCAGACAATGTACCTGCAATGGAAATATAAGACCTTGACTAGCCTTTCGCCGGACAAAAACAAAATTTAATTTGATGCGTTTGGCTGTCGAACATCATTGTTGAAGGGATGCAATTAAGACAATATTATCTGTTTTTATTTTAGTGTTGGAACTGGGACATGTGGAACCTTTATGATAAGCAGTGAAATAAAACTGGCCGCTATCTGTAACGGTGACTTCAGTGGCTTCCAGCACAATTAACGGCGCATTGGCGGTGTGGAGATTGCTGGACTGCCCCGTTAACGCAGGATGCAGATGTGATTGTCGGCAAGCCAGGTAAGGAAGCAGCCGTTTCCTAAACGCCATGATCCCCGTGTAAAATCACATACCCCCGGGGTATTAGATACTCCACTCACATGTTTCTCAATGTCGGTCCCTCAACAGCATTTTGTCCAATCCACTTCCTAAAAAAAAAAAAAAAAAGACATAAAAAGATATTGGCATGGTATATATCCAAAAACATTGTATTACCATAGTACTTTGTATATAATATACAATATACTTTGTATTGTATAGAATGACTGTATTCATGTATTATGGTATTTACCAATGTACCATTGTATTACGATGGTATGTTTAAATAAAAGCAAATTCATAAAACAAACAAACAAAAAACATAGTAGCAAAGTACGGTTTGTTAGTGTAAAATTAGGTATTTTTAAGACATTTTAAACAATTTTGTCCCGAACAAGAAAAACAAACAAAATAAATAAATACAGATTCCCATGGTACATAAAAAAAAAAATATATATATATATATTGTCCAGGGGGCATTGTGTACATTTTGGAACTGGGACATGTGGAACCCATCAAAAATAAATAATATATTAAATAAATAAATAAACACCTACTTCTCTTCCCATAATCATTATTCATATGCCATGGTCTTTATGTAATACTCTGAGGTACTTCGACAAATGCCAAAAATGCATTATAAATGTCCAAAAAGAAAATGTTGATACCTTTATACTATTTTGTGTCTTTAATTTTTCCCTTTTAATTGTTCTTGACAGAAAATTGTGTATAAAATTTGCCAGATTTGTTAGCAGGGAAAACGCTAACAGCAATGCTGTCAGATCTTCTTTCAACATCAGCTGATAAAGGGAGCAGAAGGGCATTTCATTGACAAGTAGAGGATGATTTAGAAGAAAACATCCATGCAAAAAGTAGGCTGTGTTTGTCAGGACTGCATCCCAACAGCTGAATTCATTCTCATTAGAGCCATTCGGGCAGCTTCCACAAATCCCAGGTGGCCTCTTTTATTTGTCAGACTCCTGTGCAGTTAAGGTGTTGAGATGCAAATTTGTCTCCCATTAAAATCTGTACGCGTGAGTAAAAGAGGTCTCCTACAAACTTCACACGGCTTCATGAAGCAACCCAATCCAATGCTCGTGGTTAACAGGAACTGCATGATTTTGCTGCATTTTTAGTGGAAAAGGAAAGTGACTGTGACTGACAAATTGCCTGTAAATAGGATAGCATTATTGTAAGGTTTATAGCATTTTAAAACTCGCCATGTATGACAGTATCACTTTCCCAGATAACTTCGTCGAAGTGCATTAATCAAGATCTAAAAAATCACCTAAAATTGATATTGTTTTTATTTATTCACCCATGTTCTTCATTCTTTCGTTGTTGTTTTTTTTTTCAGTTTTTTATTCAAAACCTGCTCCATTTACAAAAATGTGATGTGACTGAACACTGTACTAAACACTTTTCTACTGTACAGTGTGACCAGTCCGACTCCTGAGAGTCAAACATTTCTTTTTAGTCAATCAAAACATATGTTGCGATCAGTAAGGTATGATTTACAAGCGAATGACTCATATGAATATGTTCTTTTTAGTGAATCAAAACAAATAGTGCGATCAGTAAGCTAATGACTCATAAGAACCCTTTCTTTTTAGTGAATAAAAACATATAGCACGATCAGTAAGGTCTGATTCTGATCACAAATATATACCGCGCCCTTATGTACGATTTTCACAAATTTTTGGTGAACTATCCTTTAATGACTCTTATGAGCACTTTCTTTTAAAAGCGATTCAAAACATACAGAGCAATTAGTGAAATTTGACTCTTGAACAAATGATTATTTTGAATCGGTTCTATTTAGTATGACAAAAACATGCAGCACGACCAGTGACCCCCTACTCCCAAGCACATGATTCTTATGATACACTTTTTTTGGTTAATCAAAAACATATTTTTACAAACATTTTTCAAACATACAAAAACAATTTTGGTGAATCAAAAACATACAGTTTGAACTGAAGTCTGATACCTGACCTAATGACTCTCATAAGCCCTTTTTTTAATATGAAATTAAAACACAGTGCAATCAGTGACATTTTATTCTTGAACTAATGATTATTTTCAGTGAATCAAAACTTAAAGATTGATCAAATCATAAGCGAAAAACTCTTATGAGTCGGTTGTTTTAGTGAAGTAGAATCATTTACATTTTTTACAGTTCTCATCCCTAGTGGTTTCTGTATTCTATACTGACCCCAGATGCCCAGAAAATACCAATTTCTTTTTAGGGATATTTTAACATTTTGCCCATTAAGATTAAGATGTGAATCAGCCGAAGAACATATTAGTTTTACACCAGATCTCATTAAAAAAAACCTCTCTGCCACTGTTGGGTTGTTATACTATTTTGAGCAAGTCCAGCTTTTCTCAGACACAAGCTATATGTGACTGTCAAGCGTTGGATGTCCCAGCAAAGGGAAATTAATGGAGTTCAGGCGGCAGAATTATTTCTTGTGTTTGGTAAGCGTCTGTGGGTGCCAGAGCGCAGGTGGACAGCTGTGGGGGACGGCTGCATCTCTCACGCTTTACTGCACAGGACTCTCTCTTTCTCTCTCATACCTCACACAGAACATACGTTGTACCTGCAGCTTTAACATTCATACGCAGCGCTCTGATTGATTGTGTTGACAGATTAAAGTGTGAATCTGTAACTCCAGATGTTTGGAAGCACTGATAATTGTGTTTCAGTTCAATATTTCAATGTGATCCTAATGCATCTGAATTAGGGGTGGGCGGCAATATTACATCATGTTATGAGTCCTTTTATCACAGTAGTGGTATAAAAGTTTATATCAAGATTTTATACATATATACAATTTAATTCAGTAGATTCTTTTATGTAAAGACCTTTTTTTTTGTTAAATTTCCAACAAAAATAAAAGCTGTAAAAATCATGATTTTATCATATATATCACATGATATCTATCTATCTATCTATCTATCTATCTATCTATCTATCTATCTCTATATATATATATATGTACAGTATATACACACACACTTATTATTACTATTATTATTTATCAATTTATTTATTTATTATTTTATTTATTCACTAAATAGACCATTAATCTGAAATATACAATGATTAAATTGTGATATACTGCTAATTTTATTTATTTATTTTTTGGGGCTGGAAATTTGAGGAAAAAATTGTCTGTATATAAAATAATTTGCTGAATTCTATCATTATAATTATTAAATATGAAATGTATTTATAAATGAAAGTACTTCATTTAATCTTTTGTCTTTAATTGGGTGTGTGCCACACACACACACACACACACACACACACACACACACACACACACACAGCATTTATTTTTATAATAAGTCATTCAACAAAAAAGGCTGTATTTCTAAATAATCTACTGAATTAAATATTAGTTTGTATTTCTAAATAATCTACTAGTAATTAAAAAAAATATTTTACAAATGAAAAGTACTCTTTTAGTACTTCACATTATGGAACACTGGACTTAAAAGTATAAAAACAGTAAAATTAATAGTGTATTATGAAATGCACAGTTGTGAATGAATGAGAACCATTCAAAGCTGTTGTAAATACCTAATTCACAATTCATGGATGAACTCAAGCCCAGCCATTTTTTGTTGAATATTCTTCTGGTTCACTCAAAAATACAGCACGTTACGGATGCTAAATGGACTGCAAACAATGTATCATGTTGATTTAATATCTAAAAGACTGTGCACTTCACCTTCAAAGAGTCTTGTACACAATTTTCTCTGATTCTCGATCTGATTCTCTGTTCATTCTTCCTGTTTGGACTGGATTGGGACAGCCGGGCAGATCAGACTGTAGAGCGACAGGCCTTGTTTCTTCACCAAACCACAATTAACAGGAATGGTTATTATCCTTGTCCTGCGAGTTCCCTGCAATGCAAATCCCAGATAGAAAGCGTCGGAAAATTATGCGAAAACTTGGGAGGAGAAAGTGGCTCACGTCTGTTTGCCGAATTAATCACTTTCTAAATGGCTCTGGGCCAGGCAAAAGTTAACATTTGCAGTTTCAAAGGTTTTCAGCGCTTGCAATGAGCCATGAAATTACTGCATGCTGGTGAAAATGGCAGCTGATGAAAAGCCCACGGAGCAGGTCCCACAGGCGGACAGGCGGCACGGCGCAGGAGGGGAACGCAATCGCCCTCGCCTGCCCGACAGCCACGTGGAGGAAGAGGAGGCAGTGAAGGTACTGCTTCTGAGGAAGTGCTCTCTGCAAATGAGGCCACCTGCTCTTCATCACCCAAACGCATGGAAAAACCTTTCAGAATCAAATAGAGTTTATTAATTGTGATTAATAAATGATAAAGACCTCAATGAGCATCTACTCCTGCTGGAAACATATATACTTTTCAATATAAAAATTATATTTTTATAATTTATTTAATATTTAAATTTTACATTTTACATTTTAAATTCCATATACAAGTTTATTATTTTACAAATGTTAAAATTATTTATGAATTTATCATTTTAAATTAAAACAATAGTTCATCCATATATATATATATATTTTTTTTTTACAATATTTGTAAACTTTTTTTTAAAAGGCATTTTCATCATACCTGTCCAAATACGGAAGACTGGGGGGGCGGGTGCTTTTCGCCAGGAATATAGCCGTTTCCCCGGTAACCGCAGTAAACAAAGCAGCGCAGCAGCACCTTACTTTGGAACTTGAATCCCGGGAAAAACGGGAGGGTTGACAGGTATGCGAGTTCTTACAGACAGTCCAGACTGACCAGAGACTGACACACACGCACACAATAAAAATAAATAAATAAAAACAACAACAAGAGAACCATAAAAGTATTACACTATAGACTAGGCTATAAGTCATCTCAAGCCATATGGAAGCTTTGTGTTAAATTAAATAATTTTTACCCATTATTTTTACATCTACTGCAGCTCTCAAATCAAATATAGTCCATATGTCACAATGGAAAATTAAACATCACTGATTCTTCATTGTCTTGCAAAGTCATTAAGTCAAAAATGGCTAAAATTTTGGTTGTTTCTCACACAAAACTGTAATAAAATTTGAAATAACGTGCATATGGACTAGTTTTATTACTAGTTGAAGTACTTTTTTGCCCTTTTTGTCAAAATGGTGAGTAAATTATAATAATGGTGAGTAAATTATATATATATATATAAATATATATATATATACAGTATATATACCTGATTACCTGATAAGATTCTTGAAGATTCTTGTTGTACACTTTTCATTTCTCCTGTTTTCTTGCTGCAGGTAATGACCCATCCATGACCAATTACCCTGACGTAAACAACCTAGGCTTTTGTTCGGCACACACACGTTCAGCAGGAACACTGAGGAGACGCCTGCAGGGAAAAAGGAGGTGCAGCTCCATGAAATACTGAAACACACCGTGCCAAAAGTGAAGTTCCTCTCCAATGAGGAGGTGCGAGGCGCTACACAGATTGCCTGCTTCCACGGGTGTAAATATTCTGATTGATTTCAAACATGTTGAAACCGACTCTGAGAGACGCCTGTTAAGCATTTTGTCTGGAAACGAAGCGTTTTATTAACAGGGCTGCTTTTATTTTCGAGTGTCAGGATTGGTTTTATTGTCAACATTCTGACTATGCATGCCAATTTATTTTTAGCAGCGTGTATGTGTGTCTTTGTCTCAGTATTAAGGTATGAGAGAGCTGTGTGAGAGATGTATTCCTGCTTTTGCTGAAAAAAAAAAGCAGCATGGTCAGATGTGCATGAAGTGATTCTTTTGATTTTAACCCAGAGGAATCTTTCCTCAGAGATTATATGTTCAAACACGTCTTTATCATGTTATCCTTCTCATGAAACCCATCGCATAGGGCTAAAACTGGAATGGCATATGGAGTTTTTGCTTATCTAAATTTTACTAGGATGCTTTTTAGTAAATAATTTCCCTAGAATATTTTTTACATGAGCTTTATTTGATATCTCCTTCCTTCTGTGCTTTCCTAACACACCTCAGAGATTAACACTGGTCTCAAAGCTCAGTGTGTGTGTGTGTGATAGGCTACTTACATTTACGCTGGCACTTCTGTCTGAGCTGAATGATGTCAAAGCTGGATGTGCCATCTCCATTTAAGTGGCCGCTTTATCAATCAGTAATGATAATAAAGGCATTTTCTATGGTATTGCACATATTTGAGTCTTAACTGCATCATCCAGGTCTAAGAACCTGCTTTAAATATAATGAAAAGGAAGAGTGTCAAAGCTGTCCAATAACTACAAAATGATTCACTAAATGGCCTAAAATTGCTCAGTTTTTACTTTGAACTATGCATTTTAATCAACTAATTAACTAAATTTCACCATGGCTGTGTTCATACATGAAATGTGAAATTAATTTGTAATTATGAGAGAATTGCAGGGGAATTCGCGCTGCTCCAGACATCACCTAATGCTGCTAATAGAGTTTCAGAGTATGTTTATCTAGCCGTTGGAGTATCAGTGACATTTAAATATGTTATGCCTGGAACAGGAATCGTTAATATATTATTGTTAAGTCAGATTGAACGTGTACAGGATGTGTTGGATATTTATAAATGAGCACTTAATTAATTAAAGAATGCATTAGTGCTTAATGCGAGGAGTTAACTTTCTCTGCACCCTCATTAATATGAGCCCTATGGGGATTGCAGAGCTACATTTCAGCATCCTGCAAAGCTGTGCTCGCTCACTTTCCCTCATACTCCTTCCTTTTCCTCCTTTTTTTCTCCTCACCTCTCATTTTCTGAGACTGACGGCTGACAAAGTAATTAATCACCTGCAGACAGGAAGCTCTTCAGATGTTGAGCAGATGACTGGTCAGAGCTGAAAAGATATAAGGGTGTTTCTTCAACTTCATGCACTTTTTATATCTCAAGGTTTGGTTTTATTAAAACTAACAGATTTAAAGTCCCCCCCCCACCCCCTTTTTATATAAAGGTTACATTGAAACACTTTTGTCTCTATTGTAACCAAGTACAGTAACTACAAAATAACTTGTTTGTGGACACCACAAATGAGGTACAGTCATAATTTGTGTAAAAAAAAAAAAAAAATTCATAAAATAATTTTTACACAATAAACATCGAAATTGATTCTTTTTATTTAACTCTTTGTTCACATCATAGTTTTAAACATGTATTAATTTATATTTTTATAATGGCTTGTTATAGTGAAGAGTGAAAGTCAGGGACAAGGGTAAAACAATAAAACTGACAAATAAACATTTATACATGGGCAGTAATGATGGATTCATGATAAAAAGTTTACAAGGCACATAAACATTTTAGTATGCCTTCATTTATTGTTGCTACATTTCAAATCTCTTTTATATTATTAAAAAAAATGGAATACAAAAACTTGAAAAATATGGAAAAAAGCCAGAGTTGTGAGATATAAAGTCACAATTGTGAGAAATATTAGTAATTGTTAGAAAGTTTAATATATGAAGCAAAAAAGGTTGCAGTTGTGAAGTACAAGGTTACAATTATGAATTATAAAATCCAATGAATAAAAATATTATAAAATTATTACATATGATTTTATTGTTTTAGACTTATATTAAACTATAAAATATCCATAAAAAATCTGAAATAATCTTAAACTACTAAAAAAAAAAATCCAACATAAAAATTCTAACTTACACTATAATGATCTAAACAAAGAGTGAAATCAAAATAATCAGCAAATGTATGATTTATATACATTTGTTGTAAACAAACAACAATTATGTCATTAAGTAAGTTTTTAGAAGTTAGTGTACTTGGTTACCAAGGAGACAAGTGTCAGAGAATATGAAATATAAGACATGATGTATGAATAAAACTCACTGTAAATATCACTTTTGATCGACGTTGTATAGAAAAAAGCTGCCTGAAGATTCTTCAAAATTCTCCATTTGTGCTGTAAGAAAAAAAAACAGGTTTGGAATGACATGAGTAAATGATGACAATTTTCATTTTTGGGTGGACTGATCCATAAAATGCTTTTGTACACATCTGCAACTTCCATCAGTTATCTATTGAAATTAATAGAACTGGAAACACATCTGAAGAGTTAAACTCCTTGTGAATGACAAAAGCTCACAAATGTCACCATGTTCTCACACACACTTCACTGACGTGAAGACCGGAGAAATGTGCAGCAACGGTGGTCCCAACATGAGCTCACCGCGCAGAGCAACAGCATGCTGAGCAGCCAAAGGGCAAACAACCCCCCACGCCACTCGAGCGCTTCCGCTCAGGCCTGTTCCCTGCGGAAGCCACCGGCTCTGCTGCTGGCTCCTAATTACCATCGGCTCTCCAGAACGTTCCGTGGCCTCTCCATCTGTCCTCTCAGCAACGGGCAGAGAAGCTCCAGTCACCTCATGTAGCATTTAACAAATGAGAGGCTGCCACCCAACTCAGCCGAGGTTCAGGCACTACAAGGGGGCAATGTTCCCAGCCTGGAGGAAGAGTACGACAGGTGCACCTGGAACCACCTAGAACCATCAAGAGCAAAATCAAGACATTAAAAAAAGTTCAGAAAGTTTTGGCTTACACTATACTGTTAAAAGTTTGGGGTCGGTAAGATTTATTAATGTCTTTGAAAGAAGACTCTTAAGCTCACTCTTAATTTGGGAAGCAATTCTCACAGTTAACTAACTATTAACTACAACTAAACTCCTAATTTGCTGCTTATTAATAGTTAGTAAGGTAGTTGTTAAGTTTAGGTATGGGGTAGTATTAAGGGAACTATGCTCATGGGCCATTCACACAGAACACGTTTTTACATTCCAAATGCACTACTTTTCCATTGTTTTTCTATTTAAACACGCACTTGATGGACGTGCATGACCGTACGCTCGCGTCTCGTGTCTTTTGCAGTGCCTCGCACATGAGCGCCGCGTTTTTAAGACACCGTGTCAAGTTAAAATAATGTAAACTTTTACACACAGTGCCACTCATCAATGTCAGTTCCAAAGCAGTGGGCCAATCAGAAGAACTCGGAGGCGGGGCAAGCGTTGCGAGCTTCAGCAAGATGGCATGACAACTGTTTTATTTGACGGCAACATAGTATGGCAAGCCAGAGTATTCATATATGCCTGGTCGGGTTGTCTGATTGTACACTGACACACCAAAAGCGTGCGATTTGACAGCAAAACGTGCGTCCTCGACGTATGATTTGCCATAAAAACGCGCATTCTTAACATGTGCTTTGGGTTCACGGAAAACGTGCATCAGAAACGTGTGTGTTTTGTATCTAAACCCGCATCCTCAACATGTGATTTGCTGTAAAAACGCACGATGTTGACGCGCGCTTTGGAGTCATCAAAAACGCGCGTTTTTGACGTGCGTTTATCATAACAGAAATGGGCATCGAATACATGCATTTTGAGTCGGACAAAACGCACGTTATGAACGTGTAAACAGGTAAACCAAACAGGCAGTGCAAACGTCTGCTTGAAGTGTCCAAACAGGCAAAAAGTACGTGCTCTTTCCTTAGTGTTCTCAAAACTGCACGTCGAAAGCGTGTGCTCACTTTATAAGGCTTGAGTCTGTCATGTTTTGTCCTCTATATTGGGTATTAAGGTAAGGCATTGCTGCCACATACATATTATTTTTATTCATATACGCCTGGTCGGGCATCTGATTGTACACTGACACGTCAAAAGCGTGCGATTTGACAGCAAAAAAGTTCTTAACGTGCGCTTTGGGTTCACGGAAAACGCGCGTTTTGCTGTCAAATCACACGCATTTGACGTGTCAGTGTACAATCAGACGGTCGACCAGGCGTATATGAATACTCTGGCTTGCCATAACATAGCGGAGGAGGCGCTCATAGTGGCTGTGTCCAGATACCCTGAATTATATAACATTTCTTCAAGCGATTATCACAACTTATCAATTCTGCAGTTTGCCTATTTCTATTATTTCCGTTATTGTCGTTATTGCATCACGTCTCAAAAGCGCGTCTCGAGACCCTCGCGTTCTACTCTGCGCTTTTTAAAAAAACATTCCTGAGCACTGCGTCTCGCGTTTTTAGATGCAAAGACGCGTTTTTTTGTGAATGGCCCCTAAAACGCAAGGCGCCGGGGGCGCATAAACAGCATGCAATATGCTCACTGCCAATAGAAAACAATTAAAAAAAGGCACCTGTCACTGCAAAAAACGCGTTCTGCCTGATCAGGGCCTTATAAAGGCATCAATATTTGCTTAATAAGTATTAATAAACAGTCAAAATACTAGTCAAATTTATGCTAATAAGCGACGAGTTAATAGTGAGAATTAGTCCCTAATCGTGTCACCCATTTATTTACAATAAATCATAAAAGCAGTAAAACATTAATATGATCACAATTTTAGAAAACTGCTTTGTAATTTAATGATGTGATGCAAAGCCTAATTTTCAGTATCATTACTCCAGTCTTCAGTGTCACATGATCCTTCATAAATCAATTTAAAATGCTGATTTGCTGAAACATTTCTTACTACTATCAATGTTGAAAATATTTTGTTGGAAACTTATGCATTTGAAACCGAAACCTTTTGTAAAATAAAAAATGTCTTTAATGTCACTTTTGAACAATTAAATGCATCCTTGCGAAATAAAAGAATATATACACTGAACAAAATTATAAACGCAACACTTTTGTTTTTCCCCCATTTTTCATGAGCTGAACTCAAAGATCTAAGACTTTTTCTATGTACACAAAAGGCCTATTTCTCTCAAATATTGTTCACAAATCTGTCTAAATCTGTGTTAGTGAGCACTTCTCCTTTGCCGAGATAATCCATCCACCTCACAGGTGTGGCATATCAAGATGCTGATTAGACAGCATGATTATTGCACAGGTGTGCCTTAGGCTGGCCACAATAAAAGGCCACTCTAAAATGTGCAGTTTTACTGTATTGGGGGGTCCAGGGGGGACCGAAAACCAGTCAGTATCTGGTGTGACCACCATTTGCCTCACGCAGTGCAACACAATGTATTGTTGATACATTATATATACACTGGTGATTTTTTTTTTTTTTTTACACAATATATGCAATAAAAGCATACAGTGACCAGGAATGTACAAATTTCACAAGAAGTACCATAAAAGTAGTCCATATGACTTACTTACTGATATAATATATACCAAGTCTTCTGATGTCTTAAAAGCCATTGCACCCTTGGTCAAGACATTTAACTAATATTTTCACGCGTTTCTTGTAGCTATGTTTTCATAAATTACACACTTCATTTTAATTTTTGTATTAATTATTTATTAGATCATGCTTTAATGTCGTTTATTTTTTAATAGTCATTTAAGAGCTGCTTTCCAAGATCTTTAATGCTATATATGACCAAAAACAACCAGTTTTAAACTCAACAAGTATTAAAAATTAACCTTCCCTAGTCGTATTTTTTCATAAATCATTGGTACACATTATTCTAAAGAAAAGAAGTTTGTTGAAATCTTGCTCTACCTCTGAAATGACTTTCCTTTTTGGATGACGTCACCAATTCCCTCTCAATTTTATATCCACTTTTTCATTTTAGTCTCACCCTAAATTTTTCTTATTGAATATCATGTTTCACTCAGAAATGCATCATATTACAGAAGTAAAACAAGTTTTATTTTGATTTAAAATTATAATTTTTCTTCCTGGTAAGTCTATATTGATTTACCTCATCCAGCAGGTCACAAAGTGAGCAACCAGCTTGTTATTTTGCCCCGAGGCGAATGCTGAATGCCATCAGAAAGCTTTGGGAAAGTTCTGTCAGACCTGTTTTAACGCAGGAAAAGTTGCTGCAGGCCAGAACAGAAGCCTCTGATCTGTGAGCCGAGATGAGGGACAGTTCTCCATATCTGACGGGCTAAACGAGAGAGAAAAGCGAGGGATTGAGAGAGAGAGGGCAGGCCTGCCTTGCGTGAAGTTGCCTGTGGTTATGTATTCATCTGACCCTGATGTAGACCGCATTCCAGACGCTTTCTCAAACGCTTGATCTTCTGCACATCAAAATCGCCTTGAAGACAATGAAAGAAAGTGCTTGTCTAAAACTTTTGTCTGGAAGATTGCGGAGTGAGACTCTAACTTCTCCTTTGTGTCCGTCTCAAACACTGTTTACATTCGACTCCACTGTTGGATAATCATTTCAAAAGTAGCTTCTCTTCATCATTAGGAAAATTAAAACTTAATTCATGCTACGAAAATAATTCCTGTAAGCATTCTGCTTGCAAATGACACAAACCTGAAAAGTAAAGGCAAAAACGCCAAAAATAAATCTTAAAAAAATATATATAATTTTTAATTTTACTCAAAATTTCATTGCCAAACTGACACATTAATCTTAAAATTGTCAAACAATTAATTGGCCTAAACCTAATTATGTGTCAACCATAGATACTAAATACATGTGATATTTAAGAAAACTTTATAAATAATAAATGCATTATTTCTTTCTTGCACGAGCGAGTCTATGTATATAAAATATGTAAGGATATACAATATATATCCTGAAGTATTTAAGTAATGAAACTGCTTCTGAATTTGCAAGTTTTTATATAGTAATGACACAATCGTTCATAAATTTGGGGTCAGTAAATTTTTTTTTTAATTTTTAAAAATTAATTATTTTTTTTTTAATTAATGAATACTTTTACTTAGCAAGGATGCATTAAATTGATCCAAACTGAAAGTAAAGGCATTTCAAATGTTATTTTAAATGTAGATTTCTATTTCAAATAGATGCTGTATTTTGCTGTACACAAATAGATGTATTCAAAGAAACCTGTTTCTGCAAAAATATTAAGCAGCTGTATTCCACACTGATAATAAGAAATGTTTCTTGAGCAGCAAATCAGCATATTACACTCTAAAAAATGCTGGGTTAAAATGATTTCTAAAGAATCATGTGACACTGACGACTGGAGTAATGATGCTGAAAATTCAAATTTGAATCAGAGGGAAAAAATATATATATTTTAAAATATATTAACATAGAAAACAATTATTTTAAAATAATAATATTTCACAATTTTGACTGTATCTAATGCATGCATCTGTGGTGAGCATAAGTCTAAACTTTTGAACAGCATTGTGGATCTGATTGCCACTATTGACCAATGGCAGACATGTGGAGCATTTGCAAAACCTGTCTGGAAACAGTCATTATTTTTGCAACTAATGCTAGTGGCGCAGAACCCAAGTCTCCTCTATAAAAGCAACCTCTGTAGGTGCAGCGAGCTCTGCGACGAGCCTGACTGGAGACAAAGCAGAGAAATAAGAGCGGCTCTACATAAGCGGGCCCCGCGGGGAGAAGCCTTCAGCTTGTTAGAGTGAGCGACTCAACACGGTTCCTCTCTGCTCCTGCTGACATTTCCAGTGGCACTGTCTGCGGAGACAAACTCAGATGGGACCCGAGTGAGTCGGAGTCACTTCCACAGCAGCGACGCGTGCACCACCGCAAGCTCTCGGTGTGAAATGAGCTCCCCGAGGAAGACGCGAGGAGACAACTGTCAGCTGGGTGGGAGGAAGGGAGGGACTTTATCTAACTCACTAATGAACGATTGTCTAATTTCCATCAAACGCAGTCACAAAGCCTTGGCCTTATCTCTCTCCAAACACTGTCATGATAAAGGAATGTTAAGAGAAAGAGGGAGAGATGGAGGAGCAGAACGAGGGATGAGAACTGTCAAGAGGTCAGAGCGGGAACTCGAAAAAAAAAAGCGTGGAAGTTCTCTCTATCTTTATCTATCGCTTCCTGAGCTTTTCCTGGCGAGGAATAATCTGCAAGTACAGACAATCACGCGCAGCCGCTGGAGATAAAACACGGATGACAAAATATCAACTTTCTGCTACAAAATACTCCAAAGCTGTTTAATTAGAATATCAGCACAGACAGTAATTAATTTCAACTTTAATTACTTGCTGTACATGCCGATTAGATCGCAGGTCTTAGATGAGTTATTAAAACAGCAGGGAAATGTGCTTTGTGCGAATATGTGCGCATTAAAAAAAAAAGAGCGTGTTAATGCTCTTACCTCTCTTAACCTGTGTGCTGAATGATGAAATTACATCATGCACAGAGACTACAGGAAAGAACTTATCAGATCAAAAACACTTTGGTGTGTGAATGAGAGTTCTTTAGAGTTATTTGATTTAACTCAGTGACCCGACTCTTTTGAATCTGTTCACCAAAAAGACTACATAGATTTATTCACTGATTAATGCACAACTGATTCCGCATTTAGTCTCAGTGGCCGGTGGTGTAATGCAGTAAATAGAAATTGAAGCACAAAAAGAAAATTAAGCACAAAATACAATTTTGAGGAAGTGTCCCAGGACAAGGCGGAATATTAATAAGACCCAACTTCACGCTAAAGGCATTTAAAACTTAGAATTCATTACTAAGAAGTGCTGTTTAATCTAACCTAATTTAGTACAATATAATATAATATGTTTACTACAGATAGATGGATGGATGGATGGATAGAGTAGATAGAGAGAGAGAGAGAGAGAGAGAGATAGAGATAGAGATATAGATAGATAGATAGATAGATAGATAGATAGATAGATAGATCTAAAAAAATACCTTGGCTCGTTCAAGCTGGTTATGCTAAAACTGCATATTTATTGTGATTGATGTTCTCAATAGCTTTTGTGTTTTATGTGTTTAGTTTAATGTCACAATGGAAACAGAAGTAGCAACATATCTTTTGTTCTGTAATTTCTCATAAAAAAAAACTGAGAGCCGGGTCTTGATTCGATTTACTGGTTTTTGATTGGATGGAGGCACATCTGATTGCACGTTTGCAGTCGATTGTGAGAAATGGGAGGGTTTGACTGGCCTAAATGATTGGAAAAGTCTGAGATATATCACCAGAGAGAAGTCGGTCATTGATTAAACATAACAAGGTAAAAAATAAAAAGTGCATGACTGAATCGTTCACAATAAGATCAATAACACACATTTATAAAATAGATTTGAATATTCATGCAATCCAACTGATAGCTCTATCAGAAAGCCATTATGTTAGCAGATCAATCTGAAAATATGATCCAAATTCAAATCTGATTGAAAGAGACTGAACATGTGGAGTCGACATGTAGCAACACTGTCTCAACCAATAGCATGACTTAGGAGTGGGACTATTCATTTTCCCCGACCAATGGAAAAAGTGGGGAGTGTTGGGAACTGACCCAAACGTGGCACTTGATAACTTTACACAATCATTATATTTGATGGCAGAGTTTTACATATAAACATCACACCCAGTATCTGAAATGGGACTGAATATATTCTCAAACATTTTTTTTTTCAAATCTTGTACCACAGAGCCTTTTTATTGGCATTGTTATTTTAAAATTAGAAAACAGATATATGTTTACAGTCAAACCAAAAATTATTTAGACACTAGATATAATTTTCGATATTTTTTTACTAGTGGGTGCAGGACACTATAGTTCATTTATGCAAGTGAGGATAGCAAAATAAAGTAAACTGTGACATATCATACCCAAAAATTCTTCATGGACTACCAGTAAAATTGATACAAATTTGGAACCAAAAATTATTCAGACACATTGACCTGACCATGTTCTGCTGAAGTGTTTTTCTTTCATTGCTAATGCGACCTTTTTACACTTACACTTTCACACGTTTTAATTTTTACAGACTGAACAAAATTAAGCATTGCTTGGTAATTGGTTGATCTAAATTGGTATTATCTAATTGTGTACTTCAATTTAACAGCTGACAGCTATTTAACCTAATTCATTACATACCTTTCTATCAAAGTTATCTGACATTATCAAGATGAATTTGTTCTGACACAGTTTAACTCTGAGCTCTTGTCATATTTTATTACCATTTTCTAAACTATAGCGAATAAACAGAGAATGTGAGAAATGTAGAAGGTGTCTGAATAAATTTTGGTTTGACTGTATGCTTTTGGAATTGAGAACAACAGAACAAAATAATGCTTGAATATTATGAATAAGCAACACATGATCATCGCACAATGATTCTCTTTATACATTACAGAGCTGTCTCATGAGGGTTTCTCTCCGTCTGTCCTGGTGAATTTGATTTAGTATACAGCAGGACTGATAGAAGAGCGAGCGTCTGACTGCTATTGCAGAGCTGAGTAAAGCTGTTTGCTTTAAATCCCATGAATCAGGGGCCAGTCGAGTCTAATAAGGCCACAAAGCATCGCTTCCCTTAAAATAAACTTTTCCACACCAATCAAAGCACCATCAACCTTGCAAACACGTGAGCGGCCCATTTCTCAATGACAGCTTTATTAATTTACCTCACTTATAAATACATTTTTTAGCTCCTTGGGCCGATCTCACAGAGCACGGTGTGAAGAGTTTGTGGGAACAGATAATCTGAAAATCCCCGCCACACAATAACGGGAGTGACAGCGGAAGGGTGAATGAGATAAGTCTCAGTAATGAAAGTGGACGCCAGAAGAAGCGGACAGTATGTAATGAAGAGAGAGTGAGGGAGGGATGGATGTTTAAAAGAAGTTCAAGAAGAAAGATAAAGAGCGCAGGGACGATGTTATCTGCAGGATTGAAGAAAAGCGCTTCAGCAGCCGAATGCTTCCAATCACTTAATCGGCACGACTCCACCCAACCCCGTCCTGTCCTCCCTCATATGCCATTTCCAAACCCCAAACAGGCCTTTTTCAGTGTTTGTGAGAGAGAGACTGAGAGAAATGTTCTCTCAGGTCAAAGTCCTCTTACAAGGACACAGTTAAGAGTGAAGCTCGAATAATAATACACATTACAATCTATGTTGTTCAATATGTTGATACAAAAAGTTTGAAAATTATTTTTTAGAAAGAAAGAATATTCTATGCTATTTTGTCTAAATAAATAAAAAACACTAAAACAAAAAATACTACAAGTGAAATTAGATATCACAACAATGTACAGTATGAAAATTGGGTATTTATTTTAACATTTGTAGTTTTGACTTTCATTTTGACTTTAATAGTGTTAGGGGCCGTTCACACAAAATGCATCTTTGCATCTAAGGCCCTGTTTACACTAGTGCGTTTTTGTTTTAAAATGGCGTTTTAAAATGAAAACGATCCTCGTCTACACTGGTGTTTTCACTGCGTTTCAGAAATGATCTCTGTTACACAACACAACCGAAAACGCATGTCACATGACCATTCATGCAGGTACAACCATATATATGTATAGGTAGATTACCTATTATTTAGATGGCGGACACGTCTGCGTGCTTGGAGCGGTCGAATGGGGAATCTACCTATACATATCAATGGGTACAACAATGAGCATGATGTTATTGTTTACACGGTCGTCAAGGATACGAAGAGTGAATGTGAGCAGCCATGCCATTGTTTTCAAAAGTCTCCGTTTTGGTCCGTTTACACTGAAACGCAACCCCGGAGTTTTCAAACTAAAACGGGGTCTGCAGCGTTTTCGAAAGTCTCCGGTTTTGAGTTTCAAAACGCCGGGGTAGTGTAAACGATAGGCATAACCGTAGCAAAAGTTATGCGTTTTAAAATGAAAACGCACTAGTGTAAGCGTAGCCTAAAAATGTGAGACGCAGTGCTCAGGAATGGTTTTAAAAAAAGAAGAAAAAAATAATAAAATCGCAGCACAGAATGCCTCCTCCACCCTGTTGCTGTCAAATAAAATAGTCGCCATGCCAACTTGGTACTGTAAACACAAGTTTGCAACACCTGTCCCGTCTCCGGGGTCTTCTGATTGGTCCACTGTTGTAAATCTTTTAACTTAAACACAGCGTCTTGAAAACGCGGCGCTCACTGCAAAAGACATGAGTACATAGGTCATACATCCGTCTAGCGTGTTTACATAGAAAAACAATGGAAAAGTCACGCATTGGAATGGAAAAACGCATTCTGTGTGAACAGCCCCTTAGACGACAAATGATCAGATGACGGTAAATGTAATTGAATCATAAAAATAGGACAAATGAACATATCCAATGTTGGTTCACACTGGGAAAAAAAAGTAAATAAATACCTAAATACTGTATATAAAGCAAGGTAATAACAGTCGAAAACCAATATAGTACTGAAAAATCTCAACATGTTACCTTTGTTCTTAAAACATGTCATAACATCTATAAACAACCAAAGATTTACTGATTTACTTAAAGATTTAAAATCTGTAAGTAACTTGTAACTGTTTAAACTGTTTGGGGAAGTTGTGGCCTAATGGTTAGAGAGTCGGACTCGTAACCCAAAGGTTGTGGGTTCGAGTCTCGTACCGGCAGGGATTGTAGGTGGGGGGAGTGAATGTACAGGGCTCTCTCCCACCTTCAATACCACGACTGAGGTGCCCTTGAGGCACCGAAGCCCCAACTGCTCCCCGGGCGCCACAGCATAAATGGCTGCGCACTGCTCCGGGTGTGTGTTCACGGTGTGTGTGTGTTCACTGCTGTGTGTGTGTGCACTTTGGATGGGTTAAAATGCAGAGCACTAATTCCAAGTATGGGTCACCATACTTGGCCACATGTCACGTCACTTTCACTTAAATCTTGCTATGTACACTGTGATGGTTTCTACCTGACTTTTGTTCATCTGTGTAAATGAGTCTTGGTTCCTCATGTCTGTCTGATCCTCTGCCCCTCCACCTGTGAGACGCGAGAGAAGGAAACGTTTATCCCTAAAATCCACTACAACTTAAATGTCATCAGTAGCTTTTGATAGAGTCATTGTCAACTGAATCCATTAAAGATTGGGTTATCTCACAGATCTCCATCTCCATTCTAGTCTGAGCTTCAGACGGCACACTCACAGACTACCTACAAACCATCTGATGCATAATACACACAAAAATGTCAAAAGCTGGCTGTAGTCGCAAGCTGCGATCTGATTAGCTGGCTTTACAAAATTTCAGGGCGTTAGTGCACTGGATTTTATCAGTTCACCAGTTTACAAGTTTAAGGATACTACAATAAGCACTTCTTGGGAAGAACTAGCACTGGATCTGATCAAATTTGCTCATGACATAACATTTTTTGGAAGATATCCAAGAATGAGTCTTGGAACAAAGATATAAAGTCACTTATATAAATAAATCATTATGTGAGTATATATATATATATATATATATATATATACTGTATATGTGTGTGTGTGTTTGTGTGTATGTATATTCAGTGTATATAAATGCTAACTATTTTATTATTATTATATTATTGTAGACATTTATCAAGTGACTGAATATGTGTGATTTGTATATTTATAATAATAATGATGTGATATAATTTAATTATTATATAATTTATTAATAAATAATTATATTTATATGTAAGTCACATATTATTATTATTTATATGATTATACGATTTTATTATTATTATTATTACAGACCTGATAGATATCCACAATCATATTACATCAACAACAACAGCAATAATAATAATAATAATATCAATTACTCACCCTCATCTCATTCCAAACCCATATGACTTTCTTTTCGAAGAAACACACAAGGAGATAGCAGTACATTATGACTGACTTTTAAGTTGAATAAAACACTTATCACAGTGATAAATCTGTGTTTTTTTTTTTTTTCGGTTTGTGGTCTAAATGAAGTTGAGCATGAAACCAACATTTTGGAGGTGCACTGGATGAAGGGAAAACAGCAGGAACAGAATAGGAATGTGCTGGCCTCTCTGTTTAAACAAAGATGATGATACGATTTCAAGACAATAACAGAGGTGAGATAACTTAGCCACTACTAGTGTTAGCAGACAGGGAGATGCAGGACATTTAATATGCTCCAAAAATGAGAGATCGGTCTGCTCGAGATACACATATCAGTTCATTCCTCTGTATCTGTGTTCTTTCAGAATCAGAACGAGCCCAGAGCAGAGATAGCAGTAAACAGAGATTGCATTAGCATTGATGTGGTAGCATTGACCTACATGTTTACTTCAGCACATTACACATTCCCATAGATTTCAAGGTGATGCGTGTCATGTTACAATATGTTTTCCCAACCCAGTTAAATATACTTGGACAATAAGTATAGTCGTGAACAACTCTTTGAACAACAAATGTTTTATAGAGCAGAAATTACACACTTAACTTTAAAAAAATGTATTTTCACAAAATTTGGGGTTAGTACAATTTTAAATGTTTTTGAAAGAAGTCTCTTATGCTCACCAAGACTGCTTTATTGTTGATTGAAAATACAGTAAAAACAGTAAAAAAAAAAAAAAAAAAATACTATTTGATATAACAGTTTTGTATTTTAACATTTTAAAATGTAATTTATTCCTGTGATTACAAAGCTGAATTTTCAGCATCATTATACTCCAGTCTTCAGTGTCGCATGATCCCTCAGAAATCATTCTAAATAATATGCAGATTTTCTGTTCAAGCATGTTGAAAACAGTTTAATATTTTTGTGGAAACCGAGACAAATTTTTCCACTATTCTTTGATGAATAGAAGTTTTTTTTTAAACAGCATTTATTTGAAATGGAAAACTTTTGTAACACTATAAATATATATATATTTTTTTATTTTTATTTTTTTTGTATAAATAATATGTCTTACTTTTGACCAAATGAATGTGCCCTTGCTGAGAAAAAATATTAATTTCTTAAAAAAAAAAAACTTTTTTTAGTGTACTCCTAGATAGGTTTGTTTTTGCACCAGATTCTGTACATATTATGGTAGGTCACATATGGATTTTATAATTTCCTGTTTACTGCTGTTTATTTTTTCAGCGTAACAATGCGTTTAATTGTAGAAAAGCGATAAGGACAGACGCCCAGAAAATAAGTTGGAAAACAGTGAGAGTCAACATATATTTGTGTTTTTTTTTTCTCTTGATTATGGTTACATCAAAAGAAAACAGCATTTTGTCGAATGATTTTTGTAATTTATGCAAACGAACGCATTCGCACAAGCACCGGCTCTGGAGAGGTGACTGATTTGAGAGGCGCGTGGGTAGACGGATGCCCAGCGCCCAGCACAGCGGTTTGGAGCAACAGAGAAATAATTAACAGATAATAGCAGATTGTGCTAATGAGAGCAGCATTTGACTAGGACACTTCACTTGACCTCCAGTGTTTTTCTGGCTGTCCGAGAAAAACGCCTGATTTATAATTACACTCCGCAATGCGCCATGAAATTGTTATTGTGGAATGCCTTTTTGAAAACGTTATCAAACAATTATTTTCATTTTCTTCCCCCCCTAACTGTTGCATACGTGTAGTAATTGTAGAAGATGGGCACGGCGGCAAGCTGTCTGTTTGTGCTGCGAGGACGGTTCATGCAGATGAGCTTCGCCGTCTCTCTCTCTCTCTCTCTCTCCTCCCGCCCTCTTTCAAGGGATGATGCAGTGGCAAATAAAATAATACCCAGATAAAACTGAAATATTTTGTGACGTGGTGATAATCACCGCTAGCATACGTGCCACTGATAGCAGGCAGTCGCGGTCGCGAGAAGAAAAGGAATAATCCTTTTTTTGCGGGTTTTTAAAAAATGAATCTGAGTTGAATCACAGCAAATGAGAGAAAAAAGCAACAACTCAAAGACAGCTCCAAGATGAGCCAACTCTAGGAGAAAATGACCTCCTCGTTTTGGCGATAAAGTTCTAGCCAAAATATGATATCAGCCTGGGACGTGTCTCATTAGAAATGTGTGTATGGCGTGGAAGCCGCTCTCGCTATCTGCCGGTGCCTGGTTTGCCGGCTGATAAGAGGCAAATGCAAATGTCCTGATAAGAACTGAATGCAAATATTTATGATATGATATTCCCTGGGAATTATGTGTGGATAAAACAAAGTGCATTATTTCCGGAATTCCTTTTCAGGTTTGCCAAAATGCCCCCCCTTTCACGCTTGGAATTTGCATTTCTTCAAAATTGATTGGGCCGCCGTATTATGTTAAGCTATTTGTTTGCCGAGGACGGTAATTAGTTACTGTAATTACAACGATGACAGTTTCTAAATTGTTTTTAAAGCATTACAGTGTGTCTGTGCCTGGAGATTGCAGTAGGTCTACTTATTTTAGGATTTAAGCAATTGCTGAAAGAACTCCCACACGAGGGCCAGAATGGGATGCTTTTGAACTACAAAGCGGCCATTTTATGAGCAAAGACGGTTCTGAAAATGTCTGTTAATTTGCACTAATTGCTGCCTCGACTGTGTTTTGCAGTTTGCCGGCTGATCGGGGGACGTGTTATTGATAGGAAGTCTAGAGGGATCAAAATGGCCTCGAAAAGTTGATATGCGTGTGTACGGTCGGCGTTTAGGAAAGACTTTTATTCTTTGTGTCAAGGAACAAATTGCTGGTGCGGGCACAACTGTAATTACGAAGCAAAGTCTCTGTGTTGCAGACGTGTTCTCAAACTCGGTGTCCTTTAATCCTTTAAAGAGCATTTCATAAACGAACGCTCTAAAATTGGGAGTTTGAACCCACACAAGCTGTTGTGTCAAATGCCCAATAAATGCACAACGCAGCGAAGCTTTTGAATGGAGAGAAGCTTTTGAATACTAGAACCTATTTTTTTTTACCTGGCGTTCAGTAACGGTTCACAAATGTCTATATACTTCCGTCCATGTGGACAGAACACAGTTTGTGCCATCACTGAAACTTTAAAGGGATCATATGATGCTGCTAAAAAGAACATTATTTTGTGCATTTGGTATAATGAAATGAGTTTATGTGGTTTAAGGTTCAAAAAACACATTATTTTCCACATACTGTACATTATTGTTTCTCCTCTATGCCCCGCCTTTCTGAAACGCGTCGAAGCTAGGTGTGCTCTGATTGGCCAGCTACCCAGTGTGTTGTGATTGGCTGAATACCTCAAGCATGTGACAGAAATGATTTTAAGAATTTTATAAATATTTTTTAAATAAAAAATTCTATTAATGACACTAAAAGAATCATTCATAGAATCATTTGGTAGCAAGTTACTACACAATCGAATGAAAGATAATCAGTCTTACCTTCTCATACATTTCTTTATGTTTCATTCAACTGTTCTCTAATTCTTCTCAAATCTCTCAGCCGCAAAAAAAAAAAAAAAAAAAAAGAGAGCTACACAATCTCTCACCCACTTCCTTGATGGAAGACAGCTGCAGCCGGTGCTTTGATTTAGCTCACATTAATATGCAACATGTAGGAAAACTAAAAGATCTTGTTGTGGAAGCAGAGTGCTACAGACAGCTGTAAGCATTTCCCACTACACAATTCTTTTATTTCACGCATTAGCAAAGAGTCACCTTGACCATACGAATGCATGCAGAAAAGAAACATGACAACTCATTGTTTTACAAGACTGATGAAACTAAATGGACTGAGGGAGTAAAATATAGAGGAAAAAGGATGAAAAGATGTTTGTAGACATTTTCCCAATGAGGAACGCTACAAGCCCTTCTTCAAATCCCAGCCCAATAATGAGAGTGGTGATATTCTCAGGCGTTCAGCTGTAAGTGTGTAACAGGATTTCTTACACTCTTAATCAGAGGCAGCCATGTTGTCTGTCTGATTCCCTAAAGCCCAGAGGAAGGCATCTTAACCGTATATGACGGGGGCCACGTTTTCCTCACAGGAGACACTTAAAAATGAGGGAAATTGTGGTCAACAAGCATGAGACAAATGTAAAATATTTGACTCGCAGTGACAGAGTTGCAAAGTTGTTTAACCGCAATACCTAATTTTTCAGATTTGATTTGGACTTTGTCATTTAATACCCTGTGGTAAGAAACGTCTGTAGTCTCGACTGAATTTGGCTAATGCGTCCCTCCATTATGTTTCATTTAAGTGTCAACTTTCTCTCAGATGTTTTTCTTAAAATTCCTTTGGAGACATAAAAATGAAATGATCGCTGACAGGAGTACAGAGCTATACAATGAATGTGGATAGACATATTATCAGATTATTTGATGAGAAATGTTTGATTTCATAATAAAATTTCTCACTTTAAGTTTGAATAATTTTTGAGATCTCCTCTGAAACTCCAGAGATGACATGAGAGATTATCAGGGTTTTAAAATGACATAACTGTGAATTCTGTGATTGATTTGGTAATCACTCACCTTTAGTACACTTTGGTATCTTATCAAACCCAAACCAAAATTAAGATGTTGGTGAGATCTCATCCGAAACTCTAGAGGAATAACATTCAAGATGACTGGAGTCATTTTATCAGAGAACAATCTGGATACTACTACTAGAGAATCTGTTGAGAAAGGTTTGAGTTCATTCTGAGATTGTTGATATCTAACTGCAAACTTTGGTATATTGGAAAACTTGAGCACAGTTTGAGACATTTTTAAGAACTCTTCTGAAACTCTAGAGATGACAGGAGTGTCTTTTTCCCCCACAAGTACAGACTGAAAAAGAGATTTAACTAAGGATTTGTTGAGAAATGTTGAGTTCATACTAAAATTTCTCACCTTTGGGAGAAGACCTTGGTATCTGAGCACATTTTGAGACATTGTGATCTCTTCTGAACCTCTAGACTCTAGAGGAACGAAATGCAAAATGATTGGAGTTGTTTTCTCAAGAGAGAAAAAAACAACAACAACAATCTGTTGCGACATGGTTATTCAGAGATATCTGATTGCAAACTTTGGTATACTGAAATATTTGAGGAAAGTTTGAGACTTTTTTGAGATCTTTTCTGAACCCTGGATATGACAAGATTAACCAAGTCTTTTTTCCCCACAAGAAAAGTCTAATAATCATGTTTAACTAAGGATTTGTTGAGAAATGTTGAGTTCATAATGAAAGTTCTCACCTTTGAGATAAGACCTTGGTATCTTGTTGGTATCTGAGCACATTTTGAGACGTGATCTCTTCTGAAACTCTAGAGGAATGATGTGCAAGATGACTGGATTCGTTTTCTAAAAAAAAAAACCCCAAAAAACAATCTGTTGAGTCATTGTTATTCAGAGATATCTGATTGCAAACTTTGAAAAATGTTGAATTCATAATGAAATTTCTCACCTTTGAGAGCAGACCCTGTTATCTTGTCAAATCTGAGCACATTTTGAGAAATTGTGATCTCTTCTGAAACTCTAGAGGAACGACATGCAAGATGACAAGAGAAAAACAAGAATCTGTTGAGACATGTTCATTCAGAGATTGCTGATGTCTTATTGTAGACTTGCATATTGGAAAATTAGAGACATTTTTGAGATCTCCTCTGAAACTTCTGAGATGACAAGAGATTACTTTTTCCTCACAAGAAATATCTACAAAGAAGGCCAAATTAAGGATTTGTTGAGAAAATGTTGAGCTTTTTTATCTTTGGTATCTTGTCAAATCTGAGTACAGTTTGAGACATTTTTGAGATCTCTTTTGAACCACTAGAGGAGCAGAAAAATCTGAGACTGAGGCCCCGTCCACACGGAGACGCCTTTAGCTGTATATGCATACATTTTGTATCGTATAGGCGTTTCATCCACACGGATCCGGCATTTGGTGAAACCGATATTTTTTTAAACCGGGTCCCAGAGTGGATAAATCTGAAAACGCCGCCCTTGCGTTTTCGTGTGGACAGCGAATCCGTATATTTTCTGAAACGATGATGTCATCAGCCCACGTCTCGCCCCTAGTCAGACACTGCTACGTCACGTAACAGCAACAAAAACATGAACAAACACTGAACGATTGTCTTTTTATTAACTAACATTAACACAGATTAATAAATGTATTGTTCCATGTTCGTTTGCATACCGCGGTTTAAGTCTTCTTCTCCGTTTTTAGTGTATTTCTGTGGCAGAATTACAGCGCCACATACTGGTCTGGCATGTATACTACATCGTTTTGTGTCGGTTTTGTGGTTTCGTGTGGACGCAGATATTTCTTGAGAAAAAAAGATCAGATAGGGAAAGCTCTGGCTTCGTGTGGATGTAGCCTCAGTTACCATATTTCTGTCCAGAAGAAACAAATGGGACATTAAAGAGACTTTTCTTACCAATGAGAAACCCCTTCAAAACAGAAAATATGTGCTTATGTTGCAGCAACAAATAACTCACCGTCCACATATCGTGTGGAAAGGCTTCAGTTCTTGGAAATAAAGTTTCCTGCTTTAAATGTTGATGACATTAGTGCAGATAAAGCCGTCTGTGTCCGTAAACACAGAGCCGAAGGGATTTAGATGTGCTGTTTTTATCTGTCTTACACATTTTTTTCCCCCAGAGCAGCAGAACAGTATGCCTGCCCCAGGTTGTGGGGTGACCTCCCAGAATGCACTGCAGCGATGTAAACAGACAGCGAAGGATCATCCCTGTGCTCTGTTGATGCAGCCCCCCCCATTCAGAGCTTAATTAGCACTTTGCCACCCTGATCACTCTGCTTTTCGATTTAACAAGATCCCTCTGAAATTACACAGGATTAAGAGAAGTTGGTTAGTAAATTAGGATGTGCATCTGTAATTTAATTGCATCTTAGACCATTAATTAACAAGCTACCTATGCAATAGTTACTGTGATTTCTGTTAATTAGTGGCCAGTTCTGATAAAGTCTCCCTGAAAAAAAGAGAAAACAATTAGCTTATGGAAGCGAGTGTCTTTAAAGAAATTCCTAATTGTTCACAGTAGAGGTAATATAGCAGAGGAGATAAGCATTCAAGTACACATTTTAATTAAGGGGTAAATCTAAATATTTGACGTTCATTGGGGAATTAATACGTACTCATTACAATTACTAAGCTCATTGCTACAATGAAAACAATACATCATGTTCCCGCAATTGAAACGCTCACAATAGTTTGTGTGATTTTTTTTGTGTGGAGGAGCAGATCCAAGGACGACTGATTTGTCCTTTTGTGCCGTTATCTGAATAAAGGAAATAATACTCACCATCTTATTGCTCGTTCTGAACATGAGAGTATTCAGATGCAAACAACCCTCCTCATGGCCGACAACATCTGTGGAATGAATCAGACAAATTAATTTACGCTTTAATTGATTTTCAACGGGTATTTGCATGACATCATATGATGAAGTGTAAGAAAACATTGCTGACCTTGAGAAAAGACACCACATTCACACAATGCTCTCATTTAATGCATTCTAGTCGTTTCAGAATGATCTTCACAAGCTGAGCAAGCATGAATGACATTACAAATTTGTGTGTGTGTCATTTAAAAATCATTGTGGAAACAACTTGGTACAGTATTGGTTATAATAAAATTGGTGAATGTAGTATATTGTATAGTCTAAATGACAGAGGTAATCTACTTTTATATATTTTCCTCAAAGCTAACTTGCATACTACACACAAACACATATATTCATATATATGCCCTTTGAAATTTCTTCTAATATGAGCATTTTTATCAGGCTCCTATGTGCAGGTTCAGTAATTTCACTTTAATGGCAATGAATAGGTTTTTTTTTTCATTGCCATTAAAGTGACAAACATAGGAGCCTGATAAAAATACACATTTTAGTAGAACATTTCAGATGGCATTTAGAGGCTTTTGCATCTGGACTCTTCATTCATAAAGTATTTCACAAATGTGCATACACTCAATACGCATACCGTATACAGGAGGAGTACGAATAACATGGTAGTAAACTTTTCAAATCAGAATAATTACAGATAAACAGTGATAGTCACAAACATTTTTACTCTGTCTCTGTGTCCTTGAATAAATGGTACAGTTCATGTATTGCTCTCTCTCTCTCTCTCTCTCTGGTGTATATAGCAGGCAGTGAGAAGGCCTGGGGGAGAGAGGATAGACTGTCTGTCTGAGGTCCTCACAGGGACTGGAGTGTGTATGAGCGTACGTGAGTGTGTGGGAGTGTGTGCAGCTCATTAGCTCACTTACGTAATTCGGGAAGTGTCTAATCCTCCTGGAGAAGAACACAGCAGCATCAGGAGCGCCATCAGCAACACACAGCCTGGGAATGCAGCACAAGCCCACAGAGCACTGCAAATTTCAACACATTTCTCATTTCAACATGCAGAGATTTTGATGGCTGAATCCTTCTTCTGATTTACTTATAGCATGATATAAGGCCATGTTAGTGGCTTGTAGTTTCGCGCCGCTCTTATCATTCATCCTGACTCACACTGCACCTTGACAACACAGTACAGAGCGTCATTTAACCTTTACAACACACATATTGATCCGTTTTGGTTATCAGACTGCGATCAGAGCGCCACGTTTCATCCAACTCAGGTTCACAATCACTGACAAAGACTGCTGCACAGATCACTGCAGGAATGTGCTTTTAATTCTCAAGCCTTATTATGATCATTAGCATATACAGTGGCCCTGAAATGCATTTGAACAATTGAGTCACATTTAAAAAATGTTGGAATGTCTCTGCATTAGATGCAAAAACCAAAAACCATACAGCCAAATAATGCTAGAGCTTTTACCAGAAATAGTCTTTTTTTTTTGCAATTGTAAGAAATTTGGTCTCAAGGTAAATATTAGTGGCTGTATGATGTTATTTCTCACAGGTTTCCTGCAGAGTAACCATAAGCATATTTCATATTTCATATTTCACATTAACTATGAACATGTTCCACTAATGTTGACAACCACAAAACCTCACAATACTTTTGTCTTAAGTTAAAATAGTGTTTTGGGCAGTACATTTTCTTGCCTCCATATGGTTGTAAAATATTAGACACAATTTATAATATGAAAATCAGGTTAGTCATGATGTACATTTTAGTGTCATGTTAAAAAAAGATCCAATATTTAAAAAAAATAGTTATATTTTTAAAAAACCCTAATAATAGTCATTGTACAAGCCAACTAAAATTTTCCAGAATAAAGTCTTGATTTTAATTTTTTTTTTAGATTGTCCTCAATTGCAATGTTCATTCTGTCATTATTTTGTAAAATTCCTTTAAATAACTAAAGCCAGGTCCTTAATGACATCATCCTAGGCAAGTGACATCATTTCTAGTAAGAAAACAGTATTATAAATGGATTTGATGGACTTGATTTCGCTTGACCATGTGTCATCTTTCTTTAAAATAAATGCTATATTTTATAATTGAATGTAGTGACATTCATAGTTTTTCACATTCATGTTAAACCATATAAATAATGCAGCACATTTAACACATCACATAAACAAAAGGATGAAGACATTGTTAGTCTAAGCCCATGAGTTCATAATTAAATCATCATTTAACAATTTATTACTTACAAAGGTGAAGGATGTTCAGAGCCGGTGATGTCTCGTGTTTCTGTGGAGAGGACAGTGATAATGCTGCTTGCAATTCTTTAAAACCATTACGGTTCTTATTATTATTGTTATGAACATGGAGGTGGCTATTATTGTAATAATATTCCCTGTTCATCCCAACCTGTCGTATGATGCAGTAAATAATGTCATCGACGGCACAAACCCTTCAACAATACTGACAGTGTGTCACAGATAGAGATGCTCACCAGAGAGCCTCTCGAATTTCCTCGACATTCTGATAACAGATAGATTCGGCATCAAGAGAGCCACTTTAATAGGCTTTTTAACTCTTGATCTTGAGGCAAAATTAAACATACAGTTTAATTGAATCGTAGGTTCAAATGACACTCATCCCATGATAAATTATTCTCTGTGCTTCTCGCTGATCGTGATTTTCAGCCCTAATAAAGTGGACTTCTGCGAGATATCATTGTGCTTTGTGAATATTTAGATTTCGTGATTAGATTCAAATGCAGTAAATCCAAGACAGCACTCAACTGGAAGCAGAAACAAAGATATTTGCTTTTTACATAAAAAGCCTTGCAAACCAGTTGATACGGACTAGAATTAGAGAGAATAGAATGTGTTTTTCTTCTCTTCTGGTATCATCACAAATTTGTATTTCAGTGAAATGATCCCCAGCTACTGGAAATTATCATCCAGCTCGTTCAGTTTACTTTACCATCTCATGGATGGAATTGTTGTCTGGGATTTTCAGAGTGAAACCAGAGAACATTTGACTTTATTTCCAATTGGCCATTTTTCTTCTAGTTCCATAGATAATCTTACTTCTTTATTCATGTTCCTATACTCCTCTTCAGGAATGAAAGGTTGAAATTTATTTCTTGTTTGTTCTTGGTATTCGATTCTTTTAAAACAAATAGTCTATATTATATATTGTATTATATTATATTATTATATTGTACAATTAGTCAAGAATCAAAACACAAGAAAAAAAAAACTACATGTACGATGTTACATTTTAATTAATTTAATTTATGCATTTAGCAGACGCTTAAAGCGACTTACAGTGCATTCAGGCTATACATATTTTACCAGTATGTGTGTTCCCTGGGAATTGAACCCACAACCTTTTGTGTTGCTAACACAATGCTCTACCACTGAGCCACAGGAACATAAATATCAAACTATCTTTTTGGCCAAAAATATTGAAACAAATTGTGCAAATTTACATAAGCAAGTGACAACTGACATCTCTGTCCTGAGAAAACGGTACTTAGAATCTGGTAGCTATTACAAAAATATGACGATATTGCAATTTTAGTTTGAAGGACTGAATATCTTTTAAGAGATTTGCGAACCAACATACAAATCACCTAGACAAAAGCAAGCATTTGTGTGACAGGACTTTTGACTCAAAACCATTTAGTGAGATACAGCCTAACTCTACACTGGGTGACAACTAGCCCCGGTCTCTCCCACAAGTCCTTGCAGTTCTTGTTGTATATTTAGTAAATTACTTTAGAGTATAGCCTACATTTAAACCATGTTTATTACACAAATGTGTTTGTAGTCACTGGGCATTCTGACAAAATTTTGTGACTTCAGTGACACACACAAGTTCTACTTGATCTTAGTGCTGCGTTCGACACTATAGATCATGACATACTCATAGATCGATTACAAAACTATACAGGTATTCAAGGGCAGGCTTTAAGATGGTTTCGATCGCTACCACCTTGTCCATTTAAATGGGGAGTCATCTCAATTATCACCAGTAAAATATGGAGTGCCACAAGGATCTGTCCTAGGTCCTCTGCTATTTTCGATATACATGTTGCCCCTTGGTAATATTATTAGAAAATACGGGATTAGTTTCCACTGTTATGCCGATGATACTCAACTATATATCTCAACAAGACCAGATGGAACTTCTAAATGATCTAAGATAACAGAATGTGTTAAAAATGTAAAAGATTGGATGACCAAAAATGTTCTCCTATTAAATTCGGATAAGACAGAGATATTACGTACTGGACCAAAAGACAGTACACAGAATCTCGAAGAGATGATGCCAACCCCTCAGTGGACCTCAGATGATGCCAACCCTGAAACAACATACAGAACTACCACATTTTGCTATAAGTTTTTATTGCATCATATAATAATTGCTGTTAATAGTGTTCATCATCTGTTTTATTATGTCTTAAATTGATTTTTCTGTACATTTCTGCCATATGTACATTAACTGACAGTCACCACTGATAAGCTACCACTAAATATTGTAGAAACTTAATTTGCTGTAAAGTTGCTTTGCAATGATTTGTATCGTGAAAAGCGCTGTACAAATAAACTTGACTTGACTTGACTTGACACACACAACTGAATAATACTAATTCAACTCGATCTTGTCTCAAGACTCAACTGCATTACTTGCAGAACTTAAACGCACCACCAGCAGGTACAGAAGCAGCGTTCACACGCTAGTTTACATTTCAACTCATTCTGACAAACCCTTCATGTGCACAAACACGCACATGAAAGCGAGTCAGCGGAGGCTTTGTGTTTTCTCTGGCGGCGGAAGTCGATGTTGTTTGAGGCTCTTTGCTGCGAGCTGCAGGATCGAGCTGAGGGGCCCGACAGCTGTAACGTGTCTCCCGGGACGGTCCAGAGGAGATCGGGCCGCGGTGACACGGCGCTCATTAGCAGGAGTGAAAGCAACCCCTCGCAGATGGCTGTCAGCGTTCAAAACACGCTCGGATACACCAGACGTGTCAATTGAGGTTTGAGTTCCTTCTGCTTGATTCTATGACATCGCAATATTCAAGCAGCGTTTATTTAGTCCTTTCCTCCATCCAAAGAACGGAGGAAAATGGAAGACGGGGGCACGCTGACATCTGAAAATGTGTTTTCTAATGAGCGTGCCGTCTACCTAACAAGAGTCTCGGCTTGTCATTCATCAGCACAAATTACCGGCTCCGCGTTTGACGTGTTCTCGCTGCTGCGGATGACAGCTTCGTCTGTTCGGCAAACAGAAAAGTGGGAAATGTGGCAGCTCCTGTTTCCGTGGGGCCTCTGAAATCAATTAATTTGTTTACCTGTCACAGTTCAAAAGAGGGCCACGCTACCATAAACCTCATAATTTTCATCACGGCACAGTCACCTGCTCCTCCGGTGCTTCATAAATAAATGGACATCGGTCCAGATGTAATGTAATAAGGGTGATTCCATCAGCCCAGCCAGATCTCATCAATCTCACAGCAGCTAATTGCAGGGACACCTGGTGTGTTTCTGCTCTTGGAGAGACGCTGCAGCTCAAACGCTTCCTGAGGACCCGATTCAGTCTGAACGCATAACACCAGACAGTTTCACACCGCTAACTGAAACTAAATAAAAGTGGGACATTTTAGGGCCTAAAACATCAACAAATCAAACCGTCATCGCTCTCATGCAGTATTGCGACTGATCTAGCCGTTTTGGCCCTCGCAAACAGTGGGTAGAGTTTTACAAGTCATGTTTTTGGGTGTAAAAAAAGTACCATGCTTCTGTTTTTATATTACACCACAATACTCAAGTTATTATGGAAGCCCATTTCCACCATGGGATTAAAAACAATAAAAAAAAGGGAATTGGGACTTTTTAATCTTACAATTCAGACTCAGAATTGTGAGACAAAGTCAAAACTGTGAGTTATCAATGCAGAATTCACAATTCTGAGAAGAAAATATAAACTCACAATTGAAACCTTTTTTTTGATAAAAAGTCACAATTACTTTTTCTATTTTTTATTCCATGGTGGAAACAAATAGAAAATAAGTTAAATGTAAACTTATAATAATTCAAGTTTACAAATCAAGTTTATATCTCGCAATTCTGAGATTATATCTCAAAATTGTGACTTAATTGAAAGTTAGATCTCACAAACTGGAGTTTATATCTAAAAATTGTGACTTTTTTCTTAGAATTGTGAAATTAGGTCTTGCAAATTGGAGTTTATATCTCGGAATTCTGAGATTGTGAGGTAAAACGTCAATTTTCCCTCTTTTTCTAATCCTGTGGCTGAAACAGACTTCCATAGGTTATCTTTCAAAGATATAGCCAAAAACATGCAAGAACAACTCATAATGACTTCATTTTCCAGACTAATCATTGTCAATCTCCAGACAATCTATTGTCAATAGTGTAGCGATGTATGAAGCGCAGCCCACACAGAAGTCACTTTCAATCCAAGCAGCTTTCTGTTGGTTAGTGTGGTGAATTCCCATGAACACATTTAACATGAGCGAAATCTGCATGCATAATCAAGATGCAATCTTTCACCCTCATGCAAAACTCCCAAAAATGTAGATTCCTATTGAAATTTCACAGAGCAATGACAAATGTGACCACACCTTTACATTGCGTCTTGACCAGACAAGACACAATAAGTTAGTTTGTGCACATTGAAAGTGAAAAATATGCACAACACCACAATTACAACAAACAAAAAACATTTCTCAAGCTGCATTTGGACTGTTTTTTAAAGCTTCTGAATGATACAAAAGTCTGAATGTTAAAAAAAACAAACACCTGCAAGCCAAACATAGCATTACTGTACAGTTCTAGAACAATGATACTGTAATATAATACATTACTTTCAAAAATAATGTCACCCAACACTGATGACCAAATCTGCACAACAAATCTAACCCGTTGGCCATCGTTCCCTTCTGAAAGTCTTTCACGTATTTGCCGAAGCTCAGTTTTGGTTCTGTAAGCAGTTTTGACTACAATAAAAGATGTCCGTGAAAGTGCAATTGGTGCAGCTCAAGCTGGATTAAAAGTTAGGCTGCAGGACGGTAATAATACTGAAAGCGATATGAAGCAATGCTGCAGCTGACCTACTTGTAAAGCTCTCAACTTTTTCCCCTCTCATTCCACAACTCTAAAAATAACACACTGTCCAATCTCAGAAATATTTCAGGCATTCCTTTGACCCCTGGCCATCATATAACGTCACTGACAGCAGGGTTGATTGCTAGTCAGAACTGAATTGAGAATCATGAATTTGGAAAACAGCTGCAAACTGGATGCATAAGTTGAATTTAAGGAAATAGAATTAATATTAGAATTAATACACATATATTTATAGAGAGAGATTTTATAATTTATATAAATAAACATCTACATTATCTAAGGAACAATATGCATAATTATTCTATTTTTTTTATTGCAATGCAGCAAAACCTTCTTCCTGTCATTCTAATTCATATTCCAATTCTACATCCATCTGAACTGAAAGGAAGCTCATTCATAATGTTATTCAGTCCTGATTGATAGATGCCATCAAGAGCTGTTACCTGCTTCCATATACAGTATTTCAGAACACATATTCATGCAATGAAGATAAATTATGTTGCACCTCTCAGAAACACTGCACATTTGTATATATCAATGCACAGATGAATTAAAACTGAGCTGACCTGAATCTGTAATGTGCATGATAAATTCTTTATGAGCCAGAATTAATCTGTTGTTTCTATTGTTGCCGTTTTAGTTGTTTTCCTCTCAACTCCATCCAAGCGGTTTACAAACTACAGAACAAAGGAAATGCAGAAATCAGTCCCATTTTCTCTTTTCCCGATCAAACAGAGGAATTAATTTGCGTATGAGGTTTTATTTTTTAAATAGTTTGTCAAGGTGGTCAATGAGCCAGGAAGCGTTGATTCTGAATCTGTTCTGGGTTTGTGATCAACTAATAACGGCTTTATTTGGCTTCTTTGGTGTGTTGTTGTGTCCATTTTCTCTCACAGTATGCGCATGGCTCTTTGAGATGAGATGGAATTAGATCCTAACACATCCAACCCTCTAATTGTATATCTTGGTGGGGTTCCATTAGCCCAAATCAAAGTGGATGCCGACACAATACCACGGCTAGCTGCGTTTCACAAAAGACGACCAAAATCCGCCGCGTACTGTGCTTTCTACAGACCATGCAAACCAACTCATTAAAAGATGAAGCCGACAGCATCCTCCCAAGCAATTTGGTATTATGCAAGTGAAATTAAGAGCGGAAAACAAGGCACTGGAAGAAGCTGTAAGCTGGAGTCCTCAGAGCACTGCTCTAATCACGTGTTAAACCTTACAGCAACGTGCCTGTTTAGAAGAGATGCGGGTAGAGCAACGCACCACAAAAATCAGAAAAAAATATATGACTTCTATTCATCAAAGAATCCTGAAAAAGAGAATCAGTTTGCACAAAACTATTAAGCAGCACAACTGTTTTCATTATTGATTACTTGAGCAGCAAATCAGCATATTAGAATGACTTCAGAAGGATCATGTGACACTGAATAAATATCAATGTTTTTGAAAGAAGTCTCTTGTGCGCAACCCATTCAATACAGTAAAAACAGTATACAGTTATGCAATATTACTACTATTATAATATTTTTAAAAATAACTATTTTCTATTTTTAAATGTCATATTTTCCTGTGATGCAAAGCTGTATTTTCAGCATCATTACTCTAGTCTTCAGTGTCACATGATCCTTCAGAAATCATTCTAATATGCCGATTTGCTGCTTATTATTGGTGCTAAAGTATTAATGATGGTTCTTATTATTGTCAATGTGGAAAATGCTTAATAGTTTTGCAGAGAAATCGCAATGCTTTTTTCAGCATTCGTTGATGAATAGAAAGTTCATTGAACAACACATTTTTAAAAATATAATTATTTTGTAATAAAATAAATGTTACGTTTGATCAATTTAGTGCATCCTTGCTGAATAAAAGTATTAATATCATTTATTTATATATATATATATATATATATATATATATATATATACCCAGTCATGGTCAGAATTATTGGCACCCT